>NC_089873.1:176567500-176712500 GCF_040182565.1 Anser cygnoides
AATAATTTGTTCTGCATTAAGTAGTCCATTTGTATAAGTGGAGGTCATTAAAGCTCCTATGAGAACCTGGTGAAGTAGATTTGGATGAGTTCCATTTGGATATGTTGCTATTTCCCATGTCAGATGTGGAATATTATTTCTGAAAAATGTTTACAACACTGGAGATAAGGGAAGAAGAATGGTATTGTCATACTTTTTTCAATGTTTTACGCAATGCTGATAAGGATTTACTTTATACACTGGATTTCATTTTCATAAAAAAATATCCCCGTCTTTATCTTCTCAGACTTCTGAAATGAAATTCTGTACTTCTGTAGGAAGATATATAAAATATTCAGCCTGAGGCTGAAAGAAGAAAAAAAGATATTTTTAATTATGGTTGTGTCTTCCTACTTCACGGCTAGGAAGACCCCCCGTATTGTTTATGTATTTTTGAAGGACCTACTTTTTCATAATCTCAGCAGATTTTGAGGTATTCTGTATCAGATTCTGCAACTTGGAAACCCTGCCCAGCTGAATATTGAATGTTTTGAGTTGTATAAAATGTCCTAAATCCCTGTCCTGATATAAAGAGGGAGTGGATTAACAACATCCATGGTAATATTTTTTTGTGTGTCAATGACAATAAATTTGGCTGAAGATATAACTGAGAACTAAATAACGATATTTAATGTATCTGAAAGTTCTTCTGATATTGATGGAGAAGACATCTAAAATAAAAATAATTATTCAGATTGCTTTAAAACAGTGTCTTCTGTTTTCAATATTTAATCATATCAAAGCACACTTTATTGCTCTGGAAACCTCATATGAAAATACTGTTACTCATGGTAATAATAGTAGTGCCTAAAGACAATGTCTGAGTCATAGAATCATAGAATATCCTGATTTGGAAGGAACCCGACAATGTCCACCTCCTGGCTCCGCAAAGGACCACTCAAAAATCAAACCAATTGCCTGAGAGCATTGTCTAAATGCTTCTTGACCCCTGGTAGGATTGGTTTCATGACCACTTCTCTAGGGAGCCTGTTCACAGAATCACAGAATCACAGAATTGTAGGGGTTGGAAGGGACCTCAAAAGATCATCGGGTCCAACCCCCCCTGCCAAAGCAGGTTCCTTAGAGCAGGCTGCCCAGGTAGGCATCCAGACGGGCCTTGAATATCTCCAGAGAATGAGACTCCACAACCTCCCTGGGCAGCCTGTTCCAGTGCTCCATCACCCTCACTGTGAAGAAGTTCTTTCTCACATTGGTGCGGAACTTCCTGTGCTCTGTCTTGTGGCCATTACCCCTTATCTTATCCCCACAAACCACTGAAAAGAGGTTTCCAGTCTCTAATCACCTTCTTGGTGAAGTACCATTTCCTAATATCCAATCCGAACTCCTGATGCAGCTTCATGCCATCCCCTCAGGTCCTATTGCTGATCATCACAGAGAAGAGATCAGCACCTCTCCCTCTGCTCCCCCTCACGAGGAAGCTGTAGGCTGCGATGAAGTCAACTGTTAGTTTCTTCTTCAGGCTGAACAAACCAAGTGATTTTATCTGCTCCTCATATGTCTTCTCCTCCAGACCCTTCACTGTCTTTGTAATCCTCCTTTGGACCTTCTCTAATAGTTTCATATCCTTCTTCTGTTGTTGCACCCAAAACTGCACACAGTACTTGAGGTAAGGCCACACCGAGTAGAGCAGAACAATCACTTCTCTTGACCAGTTAGCAGTGCTGTGCTTGATGCACCCCAGGATACAGCTGGCCTTTTTGGCTGCCAGGGCACACCATTGACTCATATTCAACTTCCCATCATCTGACTTGCTGTCAATTCCAAAGAGCTTACTATATAAATAGGAAAGACACAGAACAGAGAGTAACAGATGACACAATCATCTCATACTCATATAATACTATGCTTTACAGGCTGCAGCAGATGACAGTTACTAATTCAGGCTTCTCTATACTTTCCAGATAAACTCTAGCATGATAACAAGTCTTCTAATTTTGATGCTGTATTCGTCTTCCTCTATACCTGGTGATCTCCTATTTTTTTTCTTTGTTCGCAGAACCACAGAATGGTTCAGTTAGAAGGAATATTTGGAGGTCAGCTGATCCAACCCCCCCCCCAGCTCAAGCTGGGCCACCTAGAGCATGTTGCCCAGGGCAATGTCTATGTCCTCAAAGAGGAACAGGGTTAAAAAACCCTTTTATCTGTGCTATTGCTAATCTGAACAATTCAGCAGTCAAAGAACAATTGATTTTCATTTGACTTGAGCTGATAATTAACAAGTCCTTCATGGATGCTTTTCAGTCTTACTTGAAAAATGTGCCTTGATATCTCCTGTAGGGCTGGATCAACCAAATACGGAAATCTAGGTTTGGTCCTGAGATATGAAGATTTTTTCAAATTCTGTAGGAAATGGTTTGCTGTCCAGAAAAGTGACTCAAACAGCCTATTTTTAAATGCAAGGGAACAGCTCATAAAATTGCTTTTCAGAACCATCTAATTATGGAAGTGCACATGTTCAATAGTTTCTCGATTTTACAACAAAAACGTCCTTTGGACTGTCTTGATACTAGTTCCTGGGCACAATATATTGTTTAAATTACTTTTAACTATTTAATTAATTAATATTCAGTTATGGTTGTTATTAATTAGTATTATCTAAATGGTATTAAATTATCACTCTCCCATATCATTGCCAGACTTGTTCAGGACTTCAGAGAAGCTAGGGACAATGGCTCTATGGCTCTTTTGGAACAATTAAGATTTTAGCTAATATTCTAATGTTTCTTGGACTCAGTGTCAGAGAAAAGGTTTGGACTTATTTAGGTGGCTAGTACACATGTAACCTGTGTGAACTAATCTGTGGTTTCCATGCACACCCAGAGGTGCATTGTCAGGTGGAATTAGGTGTTTCTTCTAAGCTTCCTTCTAATGTCCTTCCCTCTAAGCTCTAATAATTCACCTTATTATTAGAGAAGATGTCCAACATTGCTTAAGTTCCTGGAGGGGGTTGGACAAAGAGAGAAAAGTCCTGGCATACAAAGATAGCACAGTAGTCCAGTTTTTCAAAACACAGTGGAGAGACTGATGATTTCTTCTCTTGGTCTGCATAGTAGCCTAGTGTCTAGAGCAGTGACTACCATGTGAGAGACATTAGTATTAGTCATCCTCAAACTCTTATTTCTACTCCACTAAAGATTTGATAATGTAAGTGTTGAAAATTTCTGAATCAACCTACTCAGTTTGAGCTGTTGTGAATGTAGGAGTGATTGTCAGAGTTCAGAAATTAGAACAAAGTCTGTAGTTTAGAGAAAAATAGAACCCAAATATAATGAGGAAAGTTGAATTAGTTGTTTGTATCCCACAAAAGGGCGTGTTCAAACACAGCTTGTTCATAATTATTATTTCTTTGAACTGTCTTGTTCAGCATAACTGTAAGCCAAGCCTTTCTCTTACTATTAAGTTATAAATAAATAAATAAATAAAAACAGTCTAAGTATCTTATTCTAACAGCTTGTATGATCCTGTGGGGATGACTCTTTTAGTTTTCAGTGCATTATGGTACTCTGGTTCTGGGAAGGATTCATTTGTCCATCTTGGCTGGTCATTTTAGGATAGTTCTAAAGTCAATGGAGAGGTGCGTTTATCTTAGCCTGTCTGCATTTGACTCACATCTCAGACATAACAATTCTCCTTAGTACCTCCAAAGGAAGTCTAGCTCACATTTATCCATTTACATTTTACGTATTTTAAGTGATATGAATCCCATTCTTTGAATATGATTGCAGATGTCTAAAAATGTGACCTTAAAATGCAATGAAGAAAATTGATTTCTGGATTATTCTGCAGTTATTTGAAACATATAGAGTATGAACCTGTAGGATAGTTTGACACGCTAATTTCTGCAATTGCAGCTTCAGCTTTCAAAAAAAAAATCAGATTCTGTAATTACTCATAATCACACATCTTAGAATTGGAAATTCCTATTAGATTAAGTTCCTTAAATTTCAGAAGAGCTGAGGCTGTTTTGTGATCTGAACGTTGATTTCCTAAGACTACATAATACTTTATGTTAGCTTAGTAATTGCTTATTTGTTTGCAAACACCTGTGATTTTATAATTTTCATCATGTTAATAGAGCTTCACTTGCTTAAAGACACTCTTAATGCACTCCTGAGCATGTTAAAAAGCAGCAAAAAATATTAATATATTTTTTATCAATAGGAATAGTGATTTGCTTCTTCAATTTTATTTATTTATTTATTTCACTATTAGATCGGAGAGGGAAAGTTTCTAATCTCTCCATTCCTACTGCTTGTTCTGTTCTGTTCTGTTATTAAAATCTGCAGGTCATGACAACAGAATAAGTTCTATTGAAAAACAAAAAAAAAAAAGAAGAAGAAACGGACAGTGGCGCAGTGGCGGTATATTTGCAGAGGAAGCTCTTCAAAGCAATCTTAAAATCAGTTTCATATATTGGGCCTTAGAAGTGTAAGTACAATGCTTACTTTAAAATACTGTAATGAATAATTAGTATAATAACCAACAAATGGCAGCATTAGCATAAATGAACTGGTTAACTGAAATTGTTCATCATTGGTTTTGTCTTCTACTTGGTGAGCAACAGAAAATTGCTTGCAGAAGTATAGAAAGGTGAGAGAAGCACAGCAGGATTCTCAGAGGTTTAAACTTTTCTTCACATTACCACTTTTCCCCGTTCTTTACAATTATACTTTGTCCAAAGTGTTGGCATGTTAGCCTATCTGTTTTGATAGCCTTATTTCAAACTTGAGTTACTAGTGATGTTACCAGCCGATTCTCTCAAGCCCTGTGGAGCGATAAGACTAATAGGAAAGAATGATGAATGAGTGTAGGAGCAAGGCTCTAGACTAATTATAATTTTTTAAAAAAGACTGAGAAAAGAAAGTAGTTCTTTGCCATCAGGGAAGGGAAGAAATATGAACGTCTTTGGATCATGCAGCTCAGATGACTTAAGGCAATTCATAACCAACTACTAAAATAGAATATACTGTCAGCAAACAGAAGTGCAAGGTATGGTAACCGAAAACAGGGTTTTCAATATATCTTTCAGAATTTAGTAGGGTAATAAAATGAATGTGTTAAATAGTAAAATATTCAGAAATATGTGTGAAGTGAAATTGGGAGTCTGCTACAATTGTAAAGTAATCCTGAAAAGAAATCTAGGTCTCTATAAAGGGAATTGTATGTAATAGGTTAACTCCCTACCCTTGTTGTTTTAAATGCGGAGAGGTCTGAGCACAAGTGCATCTGGGCTTGATGCTGAAAGTCACAAAGTAGGGATCCTACCTTTTGTGTTTTATCTTCCTGGAATCACAGCATTTTCATTGCCTTGTGCTCCCTCCCTCATGTCATAATGTTCAGTCATCAAGAGTCCCTTCATCAAGTTGTCCATTTAGAACTAGTTTGTTTTGGTATAGCTATTCTGTAGTTATGCTTGTTTACAGTGAGGGACTTCATAAGTTTGATCAGTGGTTACTTAGGATCAGTGGTTATTTAGGGGAACTTCAGAGAATATCCTGATGTTGTTGACCAAAAAGAGGACTATATTCCAAATCAGTTTTGATCAAAAGTCTTGGTGTCAGGAAACACTGTGTAGTCAGTTGTTCTTAGTGCATGGAGCACAGATCTGGTGCTGAACCTAGTATGAAATCATAGCATATGGACAGATTGAAGATCAAATTCATAACCTACACAATGACATGCTCTATAAAAGAATAGGTATTAACAAATTGGCTTATTTCTAGAACCAGAAGTAGGAATTCACTTAAAAATGATTCAGAACATTGCTTAGATAAAACATAATTTCTCATCCAGATCCTTGTTTGTTGTATAGTAGTGAGATGAAAAAAATCCCCGCCCCACATCCCTCTCCTCTCTTTTTTTTTTTCTTTTTTTTTCCCAGTCTTAAATTCACTGCACTTTACTGGCAGACAATATGTGAGGTTACCTAATTTAAGAAGACCACATTTAAGGCTACAGTACATAATAAAACATTACTCCTAGAAAAGAGTTGTTTATGTGTTGGATACATGCATACTGGAAAAGCATCCTTATTGAATACAGTGTCACTGGAGGTTTTAGATATTGATAGCATGATGTAAATGTTAGCAGATTGGACTAAATCTGGATTTGATATTAGCACTTTATGGGCTGTGCTCAGGGTAAGAGACAGTCTTTGATAAGTTGTCATGGTAATAGGTAGTGTGGAAAAGCCTCAGGTAGACAAATGAAAGCAGAGTCAGGGTGTGATTCACCAGACAATATAGTAATCTAGAGTCATTTTAGATACACAGAATACTCCTGCTGACCTCCAGCTGTCTCTTAAGAAAGACATGGTCTTCCTATTTGTCCTGGCTCTCAGCCACATTTTTTATCTGAGGTGCATTAGGGTATTTCAGATGTCATGAAATAACATATTTAAAGGCAAATAAATCACTCCATCAGACTCCATCATCACCTCCTCTATCTTGTAGATCTAGGTATGCCTGATACTCTATAGGCCAGTTTCTCTATTCTTGCTGAATGGCTTTCTGAAGTACTGTGCTTCTTGCAGCAGCTCCCATTATTTTTCAGCTGAAGGACTTGCAGTTCTATGTGGACCAAGGTTCTGAATTGCTTTGCACTCACCGTAATCTGTAATATAACTGTGGACGTTACTACAAGACAATGCTTCAAAATTGTACCTCTGGTATCTCTTTAGAATTCAGTCCATCAAATTAGTGCCTTTAGAGGTGAATCTATAGAATAATCTATAACTCCCAGTAGATATGGTATAACTTGCTGCTGTACAGCTAATGAATTTTAAATGTACTTTGTGCTTATCTTCATGGTGATCTGACTTGGGATTTAAAAGAACGTAGCATACATACATGCCTTTCTTTCTCCTTTCAGTTCTTAGTACCACCCCTCATATTCCAACAGCAGTCAATGTAATTCATAGATTATTTCATTGGTTCAGTGCAATAACATAAATCCCTTATACTTCCATCTCTGTGGAAGGAGCAAAATAGAACGTGAATATTGTTATAGTGCAGAGATCCTAGGGAAAAAAAAAAAGAAACAACAACAACAAAAAAAACATTCCTAGTGATTGTGAACCAAAAAGAACCAACACTCCAGAATTCTTGACTTCTTCAGTTGAACCCTGTAATTTTAATGGAGTTTTGTTATCATTACAGACGAAATTCAGGCTCTGATGTAGTTACTTAACGCATGAGATCTCAGGGAGCTGCCCTAACTGTTATGATAATATATGAATGATAGGATTCTATCACTGGCAGCTGTTCTACATGGACCTTGTTATACATGGATGTGGCACTACATCCATGTCTAACAATTTGTCCTGCCAGTCAAAAATCTTGTCAAATATTGATCTGACATCAGATTCATGTATAACAAGATTTTTGATTGACAGCTGAGCAACTGCCCAGAACTAAAACAAAACTAAAACTGTTTTTAAAAGCTGACACTGCCAACCAGTAATCTGGATTTGCTGTAGCATTTATGCACATATACATGGTCTTGTATCTTTAATTTCACATTTATATACAAATAAAAAACCTTTGAAGGGGTAACATTAAAATTTCATTAGGAAACTAACTCCAATCTTCATAAAGACAAGCATTTGTCTCTATGTTAACAAATGAAATAGAAAACCCTGCCTGGCATCTTCAATTTCAGTGCAGCCCAATGGGATATCAAAACAGCAGGAAACAAGTGAAAAGGCCAAGGGGAATTAAGGTGAAGTGCATAAGAAAAGCATGTTAGACATGAGGAGCCTGGATATTATTACTAAAAAAACGCAGTCGTGATTTTTGAAGCTTATGTAAACTTGATCAGAATAAGAACTTCTGCTTGCTCATCTCTTGCAATATTTATGTGATTCTGAAGAAGCTTTCTGGATTCTAGTGATTAGTAAGAAGAAGAGGAGAAGAGAGCAGCATCAGCTTGGCTAAGCTTTTTGCAGGCCTGTGCAAAGGACGTTATTGCAGGCATGAGACACAGAGAATAAGAACGTAAACTAGAGTGAAGAGATTAGGCATTCAGCAGTGAAACTGCCACAAAACCCAAATCAGTCAAGATGCATCATCAGTACCTGAGAATTACTCAGGCAGCATCTGTCATTTAAAGTAACCAATGACATGGCTGAGAATTTTATTGCAGAAATTCTATCAACAGCACAAATATAGTTTTATATTTACCTTTAAAAATCACAGTAGCTAACACCACCTGTCTTAGTCTTTTCAGGCAAAAATAAACATTCACTAGAACTTGTGACATGGAACAATCACACAGAAGTTCCTAGATGTTAACTAGCAAAAAAGCTAACAAAAAAATATTTCAGGTCAGTAGTGTAGACTAAAGTACAAAGGGAAATGACTGAGGCATGCCATTAAATTAGACTAATTATGATCAGCAGTTTAAGACAAGTGGGAATCTTATTACTGATGTCAATTGGCTGTAGATCAGGCTCTAAGGGATCTCACCTACTTCATAGGTTGCCTTCCCTCGTTTACTCCAACTGCTTTGAATTAATCTGATGACCCAAGGCATCCACCACAAGGATACAAAATACCCGTTAATGTAGCTTAACTGGTTGGTTAAGTCAGGTTTATGGCTCCTTTGTGTTGCTCAAGCATTATAAAGCATCCAGTACATATCAAGTTTAAAAGCTATAGAGACAGATTTTTAAACACATATAAACATGTATGCACCATTTCTTCTGTGCTTATGTTCAATTTATTCAGTATTGTAAGCCACTTAAAAACATTAATTGAACATTACAATAGCTCTACATGTACTTTAAAGGGAAGAGCTTTATATCTGTTTTATGCTTCACTGAGCAGTTGCACAAGGATGAGACAGCTTGTTTGGTGAATTCTATATTTGCAATTAAATTTCAATGTTGTCAGTTTCCAGTTATTGTTACTCCTCAAATAAAGAGTAGACAGAAGTACAGGAGAAGGGAGATGTGCACAAACGTAGGCAAAAAAGTATGTACATTTATTTCTTTTTCAAAATAACAGATGCAGTGGTTGAATCTCAAGAAGATGTCTGGAGTCGGAAAATTACAGAACTGCAGAGCTTGAAGCAGAATCCGTCTTAAACTACTGGAAGCCAGCTCTCAGCTTTACTGGCGAGGTTTCATATTGTTAAGTTATGAGACATTAATTCATTGGTGGGAATATGAGTTATATTTGTCTCCCTTAGTTGCACGTGCCTCAGGATTGGGGAAAAGTAGGAAAAAAGCTTTGTCAATGTGAGGATTCCTGTGTGCTATTTGTGTTTTATTCACTGTGTTGTGGTTTAACCCGGCTGGCAGCTAAACACCACACAGCCGTTCGCTCACCCTCCCCCCTCCCTCTCTGGGATGGGGGAGAGAAACGGGAAAGTGAAGCCGGTGAGTTGAGATAAAGACAGTTTATTAAGACAGGAATATAATAATATAAGGAATATAAGGAATATAATAATAACAATAATAATAATAATAGTGATAATGATAATAGTATTAACAATAATAATGTGTAAGAAAACAAGTGATGCACAATGCAATTGCTCACCACCCGCTGACCGATGCCCAGCCTATCCCCGAGCAGCCGACCCCCCACCCCGGCCAGCCACCCCTATATATTGTTTAGCATGACGTCAGATGGTATGGAATACCCCTTTGGCCAGTTTGGGTCAGCTGTCCTGGGTCTGTCCCCTCCCAGCTCCTGCTGCACCCCCAGCCTGCTCGCTGGCAGGACAGAGCGAGAAGCCGAAAAGTCCTTGGCCTGGTGTAAACACTGCTCTGCAACAATTAAAACATCAGCATGTTATCAGCGCTCTTCTCATCCTAATCCAAAACATAGCACCCTACCAGCTACTATGAGGGAAAATTAACTCTGTCCTAACTGGAACCAGGACACACTGCAATCCATTATTAACTTCTACATTCCTAAAACCTCCAGCAATGTTGAAACCAGCACTTTCAACTTCAGCCTGAGCCATACTATCTATTAAGTGAGGCCTTTGAAATCTCTACATTTGAAACCGCTCTCAAATCAGACAATCTGGTAAATCTCCCTAGCCTGTGAATGCGTCTGTGAAAAGGCTTATTTCAAAGAAATACATTTTTTCCTCTGGGTTGAGATTGGCTTCAGACTGAGTGCTGATACTTCAGAAGTTTCAAACAGTCAGCTGTGGCTGAGGCTGAATTCGAGGTCCTAGTTTCAACAAAGAGTAAAACTTTGAGTTCCTGAGACTTTCAGTTATTTTAAAATTAATAATAAATTGCATGCTCTGGTACAATGCGTGAAAAAGGGTAATTTTTTGTTGTTGTTGCTGTTGTTCTAGAGTGGTGAATGCGATTAAAACACATGGTAAGCAATTGCAGAAAACATTAGAAAAATGAAACAACAACAACAAAAAAAAACAACCTAAGACATATTAATATCGTTTCCAATAGAAGGAAAACTTTACCGCACAACCTAAAGAAGTGTTCTGGGTGTTCCACCTACCAGTATCCTGATCTAGTAAAGACAATAGCTGAAGTATCTTTTTTTTATTATTATTATTTTTTTTGGCATTTATGTTTTCAAAATCTTGGAATACAAACAGGTGTATTCCAAGAACTTGTCACAGTATGATTTTATTTGGAATTTCTTTAGTTCTTCTGTACTGTGGGGTTTTCTTTCATTTTCCTGGGTTATAACATCTGTCAGTTCTGTTTTATGATTTTGTTTATCTACAGAAAACAGAAAAAGTAATGATTGTACCAAGAGACCTCTTTTTCTACCAATATCTATGTATCATTTTATATGACCATGAAGAATGGTCATTTATGACTTGCTTACAATAAAGACAATGGGCCTGATCCTGATATCAGTTATGCCAGTGTACAATGAATGAAGTTCCACTGGATTTCACCAGTGTAAAATTAAAGTAAGATTTGACAAAATGCTTTTCAACAACAGGCAAGATATAAAGAAATGTTTGCGCAAGTTCAAATATTGTTTTTAATAAATAATCTAAAATGAGTTTTAAATCTGTACTTTCTCCCCCCAAAATGTTATAATTGGCCATAAGGGGGATAACACACTCTAGCAAGGCAGTCTTTCAGCTGCTTTGAGAATACAAGGTTTCTCATGCCTCACTATGTATCCAAGCTGTGTAGTTCTCTCATGACAGCTGCACATGCTGTCTCGAATTATTAACTCCAGTAGGAAACCTGAAGAGCTGCTGTGTAGTTTCTCCTCTAACTGTGTTTCTACACTGGCTTTGTTGGGATCCCACATGGGAAATGGCTAGTATAGAAGAAGCCTTTCTTTTAATAAGAACTCTTTGGAATATTCAGATACCAAAAAATTTTTCTCACCCTGATATGGGCTCATAGTGCTTAGGGAACACAAAGGAAATAAAAATGTGCTCCAAAAAAATAACTCACACTTTGTACTTCGGTTGCTTTGGTATTTGTGGGTATTAAGTCTTTGGAAAATAATAATAATGAGAAGAAGATTGGCTGGGGAGTAAACTGTTGTGCAGTAGGTTGTCTCTGTGATCCAGGGTGAAATGTATATGACTTTTCTCTCTGTATTCATCTGTCAGAATAATGGTGGCAGTACTGCATGTAGGTCACGTTGACACCTTCTGAGAGTAAATAATTACATTTGGGGTACTCAGATAGTAAAATAACAGGCATTTACATGAATTGATATACATGTTCAATATTTAAAATTTGCTAATTGAGCTGTATATGTGGGCAGCAAATTATACAGGGTATATTTACTGTTCCCTGAGTGAATGACCTGATTTTCAGTAGCTGAAGTTGGGTATGTTGAAAACTTTAGAGTAATAAATTGTCTTAAGAGGCAACAATAAAGATTTGGAGTGATAAATAAGGCAATGAAGGAACTTTAAAAGTATCTTAGATACTTCTTCACTATCTCTGCATTGGAAAACTTACATTGAGTCAGTTTTGGAAAGGAAATAGGTTCTTTACTGATTGTATGAAAGAAAAAATGTACAGTGGATTTATTGTCTTCTTATCATAGTTTGCAAACAGTTGTTTGACATCCACTTACTGAAAAATTATCTCTGTTGCCAAGGTGCTTTATTTCTAACTGTCTAGTCATGGGTCACACACCACATGTACACGGGATGACATTCATAACCACATGTTGTAAAAAATGTAGATATTCCCAAATACGAACACTTCCAGTGGGATAGTGGGATGTACGGTTAACATCTTGCCAGAATATGTGAATCATTTTACCATGTCCTTAGTGAAAGAACCTTTCTGTGTGTGTTCCAAAATGACCTTCACCCTCCTTCACTTACTATTGCTGAAGCAAGGTGTTCACTTAATGGAATGGAATTTGAAAATGACTTACCTTCTCATTCTTCTTTGTTCATTTTACCTGAAACAAATTTTTCCATCTGGTTCTTCTGTGTAAATGCAAACTAAGCTGTCCAGGTGAACATTTCTGACTATTATCTTCTTTCTAAATACAAAAACATTTCCCCTTTTGTGCTGGCATCAATGCTCAAATGAACAAATGAAAAATGGACAAATGAAAGAGTCCTGGAATAAAATATATGCAGAATAATATTATGCAAGAATAAGTCTGTCTATTTTTTTTTTTTAAATCAGACTTTGATCAAATCTTTGAAGAAATATAACCTGTATATTTGATGGAATTGTATTAATCCTCCACTGTTAAACTGAAGGCATATTGGCAAAATTCAGGTCTCATAGAATTCAGTGACTAACCCGTAATTGACTTCAGTGTGTTTAAAATTTCAAACTGCATCGTGTGTATGTTGATTACATGTTCATTCAAATTCAGAAATAGTTTTCTACATACTTAGAATATTTCTGAACATTTAAATCAGAACTCATAATAAGGAATGGGAAAAAAAAAAAAAAAGCCTTCTGCTTCTATTTTGATCTTGTCCAAAACAATGGAGAAAGGTCTGGTTTTGTTGTGAGAATTTACATTTTCATTCATTTTTATAGAATGTGAAAAAGAATTGAAGGTGTGGCTAGGTAGCCCATAGCTATGATTGAACTCGAAGATGAGACTATCAGCAACAACTATGGATGCTGATTAATCTATTTTTTCCCCAGAAAGGACAACTTATCTTATCTATGCAGTCATTTCAATACAGTTTTATTCAGCCATTTCTATACTATTTGGTTGTTCTGAATTCTTTACATAGAACACTATGTATAGGAGTGAAATTTTGCCATATATCATTGATTAAAATGATGGTGACTGAGAGAGATGACAAATGTCTGATGTTAAGTAAATGTAATGCAATTTTTGATAGAACTTACAATTATGTATTATGTTCTGGACAATCCTTTCCAGACTTATATAAGTCTTATGTTTTACTGGTAAGATATAAAGGTTGTAGAGATGTATATGCCAATCATGCACTGTACAAAATTGAATGATGTTACATAATAAGATTGTGTCAACTATTATAACTTTAAATATTTAATGTAAGTAATTTTTTAGAAATTGCAGGTAAAGGTCAGAAATAACAGAGGTAGAAAGTAAGCTAATTCTATTAAATTTCTAAAAGAGTTACTTTTTAAGAAAGTTCTGATGGTATACTTTAAAGATTATTACAAATCAATTGCTCCTTTGCCTGGAAGAAAATAGTACCTGTAATGTGATTGCTATGTCAATACCAGTCATGAATTAGGTTTGGAAGTACGTAGAAATGCAAATCTCTGCTACATGCTGAGTATTCATCCTGAAGCTAATGAATATTCACTTGACTCTTGTGACCTAACCTAATTACCCATAAAGCCTCAGATAGATTTCACTTGACCCTAAACTTTAAACTGTTAGCTTCTCCTTTGCCTGATAACAAAGTGATAATGCAATTAGTTGTGTACCAAAGCAGAAAAAGGTTGATCCCCATTAATATGTCAGTGAGGTACATAACATGGAAAAACTCAACAGTTTTGGAGAAATCCCATTACATTTTTAATCACCTGCTTAAGGAGTGTAGGGGTCTTTTACACATCCCACTGAATAGTACCTACCCTGGGCTTTAGCAATATAAGCAGTGAGGAAAAGGAGGAGAAGAAAATAGATAAAAAAACAATGAGGGAAATAGAAAGAAAAACTCTCTTCACTTGGACTTAAACCAAGCTACTACATATTTAATTTCATTCCCTGCTTAAGACAAAATCAGAGGATATGTGCCTGCATAAGTAAAGAGTCAAAACTGAGAAAGGTCTTTTGATTTGAATTGTTTAACTAGTGAGACAAAGGTCTAGAAAGTAAAATGCCCAAATGATGACAGCATTAACTAAGAGAAATTCATAATAAAAAGAATCTGTATCTTAGGAAAGCTGCGAAATTTCTTCTCTACTTTCTGTATTTTCAAATCACATTTGTATTTTCTAGGAAATGATTTTGCCCTCTCACTTTATCAACTATAATTTGTTTCTGTATGAATAAAGATTCTCCATCTGGCCATATTCCCAATGACAGTAGGTAACAACTGGAGAACAATAGAGTTGCTTCAGCTTAGAGTTCCTCATGTTCATCTGGCAGACACATACATATATATATGTATTTTTATTTCTGGACTTGGTTAGAAAATGATCTCCTGTTTGGTTTTCAGCTGTAATATAATGGCCTTCAGTAGTAATGCTGGTGGAAGTTGCTCCTAGTCCTTCCTTCACTCTTCCCTGCTTGTTCTTTTAGAAGGGTTATTTTTTCATTCAGGTCATTTCCATGACCTGGCCTGACTCCTAGCTTGACCGTGGAGAATGGTGTTTTACAGCACACAGAATAAACAAACAGCACAGGTTGGCATAGTCTGTGAACTCCTTTGTGAAGAGATTATGATTCCTCTCCTGCTGTAACACTGAAATTTGTGAGAGATCCAGACTTACTGTTGTCTTGTCTTAATCCTTCTGAGTACTGACTTTAGTCACTTTAGTACACTTCAATCTTGTTGTAGAAGTGAATTTTTCTGGTTTTATCCCACCCTTATTATCTGTATCCTGGAAGTCTTCATCTTGGTTCTATACCTTATTTCTATTTGTTCTACTGACAGTGACAGGGAGTGCAAAGGGTACAAAACACCTGAAATATGTTTGTGAATTACTATGACAGTAAACAAAACTGCTGCTTTGCAAGAGGTGCAAGTGTCAAAAATGCTCTTCTGGCCATTTGCACTAAAGGGAATTAAAACAGTAAATCTGGGGCATGATAAAAAAACAGGATGACATTGTCAACTTTTCTGTCATGATTAGTATTGCTGGAACAGGGGGCTCTTCAGTTGATCCCTAAAGGAAAGCTAAGGATTGCTGTCTTTCTTGCTTTTCAAATTGGGTAGCGAGAAGCTTCCAAAGCAAGTGCTTATATTTTTAATTTTAAAGTAGGGTGGTTTCCAATTGACATGATTCTGGATAACACAATGAAAATATAATACAGATCCTATGCAGCATCAGGAAGTATGGGAAACTAGCATCATTAAGCTAGTTAAACTTCTCTTTTTGTGCATCTTGTGCTTCACAGGAAGAGATAACAAAGGGCATTGTCAAAGCTAAAACAGTGTTCATTCATATTTAGGATAAATTGATCAATTTTATAGCTCCAAAAAAAGACTGTCTTGCCCAAGAAATCCCTGACTGCTCAGCAGTCTTGTACAAGCCTTGTTTATTAACTAGGCTTGATGAGACCTGATAGATCATTTCACTCCTAAATAAGCTAATCTCTTTTCCACCCAGTTTAAGACAAGTACAAGAAAGAAAGAAAGAAAGAAAGAAAGAAAGAAAGAAAGAAAGAAAGAAAGAAAGAAAAAGAAAGAAAGAAAGAAAGAAAGAAAGAAAGAAAAAGAAAAAAGAAGAAGAAAAAAGTTTATTTTTGACAAAATTTGGGTGGAAACACAAATGAAAAGTCATGCTGAGAAACAACAAAAAATGAATGTGTTGGCTTGAATCAGTAAATTTCAATTACTTTGCATGTGTGTCTTGAAAAGAGCAAAGGTAGAAATCTTAGAAATCTAGAATAGTGATTTGAAGATCTCTGTTTGCTAAAGAGAACAATTTAAGAAATAATGTTACAAAAGTCTATGGGTCAAATTCAGCTTTGGTGTAGGTGGGCATAACTTCCATTGCCTTCAAGGAAAATTGCACTAATGTAAAAATAAATGTTGCCGTATTTGTCACTTTCCTTTTAAACTGAATAACTGGGAAATTATTTTAAAAGCAGGAAACTTTTCAGATTACCTGCTGCTGATGTTGAAGAAATGCATGCGGTATTCTGGCAGGTAATTTATGGAGAGGTGTTTTTGTATTTAATGTGTTAGGGATTTCAACAGAGACACTGTGACCTGCAGCTAAAATAAGTGTGAGTCCTTCTACTTGTAAATGACAAGGTGCCTCCTGAAATTATTTCTTTTGTACTGTCTTCATAAAGTGACAATATTCTCTACAGGCAAACAAGGAAGAAAGAATGAAAGGAAAAAAAAAAAAAAGTAATGTTTCAAGGCCAAAGAATTCATCTTTTTCCTGATGTAGCAAAATCCACTCTGCTTAGTCTGTGTAGATTTATGAATTTAAAGACAGAATTTGTAGGAGAGGATGTTAAAGAGTGCTTTTCTTTTATTGTCCAGAAGAAATTAAGGCTCCAAACAGAGGAGAAAAGATACTTTTTTTTTCACTGATCAATGATGCCAACAGGCTATTTGATATTCAGTTTAGACCATATCAAAAATTGAACCTATCAAAGATGACAAAAGAATCTCTACATATTGCCTTACATGCCAAATGAACAAATTCCACTGGATACCTCTGGAAAATGTCATATAAGAAAACAAAGCTAAAGATTCTTCCCTTTCACCAGTCTTCATTTCAGCAGAGTTCTTTAGGGTTACCCTGGTAAAACCCATAACATTATGAGTTATGTATTAAGATAGAAATTAGCTGACGTAACCTGTTATCATGCTGCAATAATTCACTAGGATGTGTGACCTCAGCCTGGATGGTACACTACAACAACTAAGAAAAATGGTGTGATCCAGGAATAAAAATGGTTTAAATTGGCTCTTTTCCATTCTTCTACAAGTCTCCTTAGAATTATTATGTTAGGATTGGGAAGAATATGAATAGGTCAGCATACTACATAGCCAGTTTGTATGGGTAGGAAATATTGAAAGCAGCTAAATTATGCCATTCTGTACCCTTTCATACATTTGTAAAGCATTAGAGTTACTAATGCTTACAATTTCTTTCCTTTTATGAAACTTAAAATAACCCCAAGATGTCAAATCAAAATAGTAGATAAATTGTAAAATCAGGAGATAGCTCAATGCTTTCTACAAAATGACTGTCTACTTAGAGTATGAAAGCTTTCTTATGTTAGGCAGACCTTTTGTGTTGTTGGTTAGGAGATTGGACTAAGTAGAGTACAAATGGCTAGCTCGATGTTCCATCACAATTTTATAGTGATAGAGGGTTGTCCAAAAACGTCGTGTCACATGTGTTGTACATAGATCAGGATTTTTTTTTTTTTTCTGTAAAATTAGGAAATATGAAAAGTTTACAGAAGACTTCATGGTTTGGTTCCTAAAATGCATTCTGGAGTGTGACAGTTGTGTCACTTTAAAGGAGTGTGACTGTTGTTCACCGTTGATCATGAACATGGGACAATAAAGAGAAAAGAAACACAAGGTGTCACTGTATGAAGGCAGATGAAGCTTGTGTTATTTTTGGTTGACCTGACAATGAGATTCCTCTACCTAAGGTGTAGTGTTTCTTTGTATTTCTGTTCCCTTTCTCTTGCAACATTTTCAATCCAAAATCTGAGATTCTAACAAAAAGTCAGTTTCAAAGGGTTTTCTTTGGTTTTCAACTCTGCTAGTAATGAAGATTTTTTTTCAATCCTGTTAAATATTTGGAGGAAGTTACTACATTAAATGACTAATTTTATTTATTCATTTATTTATATTTTGTTTTGTTTGTAGCCATTCCTATATATAAACCATATATTCTGTCTTTAAGTCCAAATGTGGACACAGATTTACCAGGGAAGAACCTCTACACAAGTTTCTTTTAGTCTGTAAGGAGTATTTTATATGACATCTCAAATATCTTTTGAAAATATTCTTTTTTTTTCTTCTTTGACAAAATACCTGTGAAAAATGTTACAAATAAGAGTGAACCTTGTAGATACATGTATTCATGCTGAAATTCATGGTGAAATTTGAAACAGCAACTGAAACATTAATTACATTTTTGTTTATCAGTATTACATACTATAAACTATTAAAAATTAACAGTATAAGTACTGTTGATAAATGTGGAATTGACATTGATATTAGAGAAAATTCATGAAAATTGTTGCTGACATAGTCTTCACTCACTACATGATCTGGATATGTCTATGATGCTCTGTAGAGCACTCCTGGAATACAGAATCTAACTAACTCCTACCTGTCTTTAAGTTTTGAGGCTACTAACAGTCCTTGTCAATATCTCATGACGAACTGTTGCCTCCACTCAGATGGCTATCCTTTTCTTTCCAGAGTTTTCCTTTGACTAACAAAACAGTTTTATTCTTTTACTGTAAGATTGTCTGAACTAGCAATAATGTCATCTCTACCTGTAACAGTGATCTAGAAAATGATCTGCTTATAACTGCTGTCATTTGGCCCTGCTATCCTACCTTTGCTCCATGCATAGGTATCGTAGCACCTACCAACTGTAAAATCCCACACTGCAGATCCATGCTTACAGTGTCGTCAGGAGCAACTGTGCTATGAAATATTTTACCTTCATTTTTCATCAGAGGCCTAAAAAAAAGAGCTTCTTATTTCTTCAGTTACCAATCAACACAATTCCTTTCATGGCTCCTGCCTCATTTGCCACCTCTCCAATCAGCAACCAATAGCTGTTCTTGTCTCTCTAATCATTGCTCACAACAATATCTCAACTGATTTTAATTTGAGCACAGTCCTGGTGATAGTACAGAAATTGCTTTCCTTCATCTAGCTAACAACATCCTTGTTCTTTTCTCCTTTCCTTCTAGACTCTGACTGACCTTTTTGGATAGACCAAACTTTTTGGACTGATACATGCATTTTGCCTCAGTTCCACAGGTATTTTTTGTTCTATTTTCCCACAATTATAACTTTCCTTTAATAAAAAATGGTTAAACAGAAAGAACAACAACAAAGAAAACATGATTTTTCCTTTTTTTTTTTTTTTTTTAATTATTATTTTTTTAAGGCCTTTAGCTACAGAATTGTCTTTGTCAAATTCTGTCACTTGCTTTCTTTATTTATTAGTAACATTCCCTTTACATCATCTTGAATACAATCCACTAAAGAAATCACTGTAGTCATTAGGATCTCATCCTATTTCTTAAGGTCCATTTCACCTGTTATAGATGTCTTTTGTACAGATGTCTTCAGTTTCGGTTCTTATCTGTTTCCTGTTTCTGGGCATGTCTAGGATGAGTATTTATGATATCCTTGTCCCACCCCACACCCCATAAAAGACAGAAAGCCACATATATTGTTCCTTAATAGGTGAAGAACATATATATTTAGCCTTTTTACCTGTAGGAAAGTGAGATGTAGAATTCCAGACTGAAGGCAGCCTTCTTACCTTCTTTTGCATTCAGTCATTCCTAAGAGAAAAGTTATGCTGAATTTATTTATTTTAATTTATTTTTGACATATTTCTTCATAATTTCTTCATTTGAAGGTCTCTTCCATTAAGGACATCCACTGTATAATCCAATTTAAGAAGATCTGAGTAACCAGGAGTAGAAGCCAATTTTGTCTGGATTCCCTAATCATCAGACTAATCTCACATGATGGGAATAAGAGTTTACGTGACTCAGTCAACGTCAGTGATGATTATCTTCTGCTGAGACTGTTGCGGGGAATAATTTACAGTGTATCAAGCCATGGAAAGAGAGAATAACCTAGATCAAAAATAAGGATTTGATAAATTTCCACTTTAATTTCTGTTCTTGATCATACAGTGGGATTCAGTGCTCAGAGTGAGATTTGCCTTCCCACATAGGACCTGAAGATAGCTAAGACATTTGTAATTAAATCCAGAAAATCTCTTCTGCCCTCCACCCCCCAGGAGCTATCTTGACGTAAGCTTGGGAATCACTGAAGACAGGTGTATATCTAACAGCCTAACCTTCTCCTGCTGACTGAAAGTTCTTCGGAAGATGCCTCCAGACCCTTATGATCACTTATACAATACGTTTCCTACAAGGTAAGTTGCTTACTTACAACTCATCTTTCAAAGAACGAGACAGGAATCACCACTGTGATAATTAGATTAATGCCATAGTTTTCTATTTTTGTAGGACTGTCGAACAGACATTTATGAATTGTGAATACTACAGGTTCAGGAGTTTGTTTATTATTATTATTATTATTATTATTATTATTATTATTATTCTCAGCCTGAAAGAGCCAAACCCACATCTCTCTTCCTTTTCTTCTTGCTTTTATATTGAGTAAGTTTAACAAGACACTCTCCCTTTCATGCTGAATGTCCCTAAAGGAAAGTTTAAAGATCTGTTGAGACAGAAATAGAAAATTATGAGGAGTAGTCCCATCCTGTAGACCATGTACTTGAGGTACTTGTCTGGTAGGTTAAAAAGTTTACCAGCTTTATCACGTAAATATATAGAGATTAATTTTGGCACTGCCAAAAAAACAAAGAATTTGTTATAAAGGGCTACAATCCCCAGTGAACAAAATACTAATGGTCTAGTCATTAACTTGTCATACCTGTTTCACCTTGCCATTCCCATGTTGCAAAGAAAATTAGGAAGAATTTGTATGTTTCTGTACTATTTGGGAAAAGGGTGATTGTCCTGGGGATCTCTGATTTAGAGGTTATGGTTGCTTTTCTCTGGAGATACTGGATGTGGAACACCTAAGAATTAAATATATCTGATTAAATACAGGAATGTGCAAGATAGAGCGAATCATCTAGCAGAAATGAACATTTCTAAGGAGCAGTTCAAAGCACTATTCCAAGCTAGAAGTCTAAAACAGGTCAGGTGTATTGCACCCTAAATAAGTGTTTTTCTCTCATTTGCTATAAAGGGAAACAGATGTAGGTACCTACACTGTAGCATGTTTAAAGTAGAATCTGTGTCATCATACTTACCCAAACAGCTGCTAACTGTTAATTCAAGGTACATACATTTCTCTGGATTGCTAATTATAATTACTATATACTGGCCATGTTACGTGACTGGTCACTTGATATCTATGTCTGTTGTTTGAAGGGGTGAAATGAGCTTCTTTTTTCTAATTAAAAGAAAGAAAGAAAAAAAACAGACAGCTAATAAAAAGTATTAAAAATAACCAGTTAAAAAATCATGCACTCCAAAACTCAAAATATCATTGGGATTTGTGAAAATATTTGCTAAATTCTGTTAGCTGTGTACTCAAGCAAGGAGCAATGTGCATTGAGAGCAAAAAACAAAGTAAGCTCATTACACTTTTCTTGCTCCCTATTCTCCTATTCTAATATTTATATGATATTACAAGATATGCCTGGTGACTTTGATGCTACAATTCTGATATAAACTTTGAAACTTCTAAATAACTATATCAATAGAAAATCAGTGAGAAATTACAAACACAAAATCTGTTTTATATTTATATTTTTTTCTATATTTATATCCAAGAGCAACGTAGAAAGCAACCTTATCTAACAGAAGACAAGCCACTAGAAGGATGGTTAAAGCTATACCTAGGAGAACAGTATCTTCTCTTTTTGCTATAGTTTGATAACCCTTTTCAATATATTAGAAGGAAAAAAATCTGGTCCCTGGTTTTGTAAATACAGATTGAAGCAATATGAATTTGACACAGCTCAGGAACATATCCAAAAGTGAACTTCAACAATGCTTAATTTCTATCCATTCCTGGGGCTTCTAAGGTGTTAGTTATTGATAAGACCAGGGAGACTGACGGCTGTTTTAGAAATAAATTTGCTCCTAGTCTCAATGGGGTTTTAATGAACAGAGTTCACTGCAATGAAAGGATACCAAAGCTAATCTGAACCTCGTTACTAGAGGAATAGCTAGGAATACCTAGTTTCCACATCACACACCTGTTCAGATCTTACCACAGTTCCTATTTCTCCACTCACTTTTTTTTTTTTGTTGTTTGTTTTTGTTTTTGTTTTTTTCTTGGTGGGAATCAGAACTTGAAGCTCTCTCTCATTGTGGTAGTGCAGGGTAGTGGATGGGAGATGGGGAGCTGTATGAGTCCCAAACCAACAGGGAGTGTGAACAGCTTGTATGTACATCCAGACCTGGGAATTAAGAAAAGTTCCCAGGTAGTATAGTATAGTATAGTATAGTATAGTATAGTATACATGGACTGTGAATATGTCTACAAGTCATCGCCATCCTCAGCGTGAGCCTGAGTCTATGTTGGCTTTATGTCCCACTTCACTCACAGGCCAAAAAGTAAACATCATAAGTCCAGATTATATATCTTTCTATCCAGGGTTTCAAGGCCTCTGTTGCATAGATTGACTTAGATAATTTCCTTACCGTACTGGGTCGGGCTGGGATGTTAACTTTCCCTGCAGCAGCCCATACAGTGCTGTGCTCTGCACTCGTAGGTAAAACAGCAATGGTATCACATCAGTGTTGTGTCTGCTGCTGAGCAGTGCTGGCACAGCATCAGGACTCTCTCTAGCCCCCTTAGGGGTGGGCAAAAATGTGAGAAAAGAAACATCACCAGGGCAGCTGACCTAAACCAACCAAAGGGATATTCCATACCATATGTCACACTCAGCAATAAAAGGTGGAAAAAAGAGGAAGAGGGGAGGGGTGGGCTCTCGTGAAAAACGTCTGTTCTCCTCCCGAACACCGGCTATGTGCGTTGAGGCCCTGCTGCAAGGACGTGGTCAAGCATCACTCATTTGTGGGAAGTAGAAAGTAATTTCTTTCCTCTGCACTTCCACATAGCCTTTAATTGTTTTGTTTAGTTTTCCCTTTCCCCCTCCCTTTTCCCCTTTCCTTTTTTTCCCTTTAGTTAAATTGTTAATTGTTTAGTTAAATTGTTTAGTTAAATTGTTTAATTCATAATAATCTTTCCTTAATAATTATTTTTTTCCTTCCCTTTAATTAAATCATCCTTATCTCAGCCCGTGAGTTGTTCTTTCCTTTTCTTCTTCCCCTCCTCATCTAAGGAGGAGGAGTGAGAAAGTGGTTGTGGTGTTCAGCTGCCTAGCACGGTAAAACCACCACAGTCCTGATTTTTTATTTTTTTTTATTTGACATTATGATAGAAGGTAGTAAAAGAGAAGCCTCTATTTATCTGGTCATAGCCATGACGTTGCAACTCTTCAGGTTGCAAGACCAGAGTCTACTGCAACTTATTTGAGTTTGTTGCTGCTTATCCATTAGACTCACAAGCAAGGCTTAATAAGGTCTGAGTCAAAGATCAAGGCTTATTTATGCCAGTATACTCACTCAGACAATACAATTTGTGTGATTTTTATACCTTTCCTTTTCACTTTTCCACTATAAGATCTTGATGTATTACATTATAGATCAGATGTTGGAACTTATATAATATTTTATAAAATATATCTTCATCTCCTTCTAATAAATTAAACTGACGTAATCAGCACAACACTTAATAAAACACAGTAATTGTGGAAATCAAAGCACACCTTTGAAACAGTCCAGTACAATTACCTCTGCACAATAGTCTTTTCATGGAAGTACAGTAATTATCAAACAGAAATATGTGTTCATTATTCTAATCCAATTACCTTTCAACAGTTGGAACAGTGACTGCTTCTCTCTCTGATTTCTAAATTTTAACTTTGTTCTAAATTCAGTAAAAACCACAAGTCTTCCTTATTCTAAGTACTTTTGGCTTCAGGACTGATGATAGTCAGAAATTATAACTGAAGTTTTTGAAAGTTTTTCAGGGTAACTAAGAGGGTTGTCTGAGTCATTGGTTAAATAGCAAGATACACTTCTTCTAAAACAGCAAGATGCTTCTAGCCTATATCAATATTACAGAAATTACATGCAGCAAACTGATTTTTCCTAGCAAGAATAGATAACCTTCTTACATTCTGAATGTTCTTTTCAAATTCTGTATACTTACTTCAGGAGTAATTTAAATAAAGAAGCTATATAAAGGCACATGTGTTTAGATAAAACACCACTCTAAAAACACATTTTTAACAACTATCATGAAGGTAGCAGAAAAAAAAATCATTCAGATCTGTAAAACTGCAATAATATTCAGTTATGAAACAGAAAGAAAATGAGTATATATTTTTATATATGCATATACAACAAATGTAACACAATATGTCATGATACAATATATAAGAACATACTGTAATGGCTTCTGTCCTATATCACCTCAGAATTGTGAATCTTAGAACTGCTAAGAATTACAACCTTTGATGAATGTCACATGAATCCTTGACAGAAAGTAGGAGAGAATGATAAATTTATTTATTTATTTTAGGTTCTAATATCTGTCACTACATTTTGTGAAATG
Source organism: Anser cygnoides (assembly GCF_040182565.1). NCBI lineage: Eukaryota > Metazoa > Chordata > Aves > Anseriformes > Anatidae > Anser > Anser cygnoides. Next base: position 176,592,080 of record NC_089873.1, read on the forward strand.
AGTAATAATTCAGAATAGTTACACTTGTTAACTTAAAACTACTAACCTTTTTTTTTTTTTTAGTGTCAGTCATAGCTAGAAGATCATGAGCTGAATAAACAGTAGATAGACCTCATATGATTACAAATGATTCAAGTAATTCTATTTTACATTGTGTAGGAGAAAATATCTGTTATCTCAGGCTAGGACAGAAGAATGGATTTAGCCATTGTAAATTGAAGAGGATCACATCCTAAAATCTGCAAAACCGAAGGTGCAATTCTAAAAAGGGTTTAGCCCCTTTTTACTGGGGTAAATATATCATTGGATGAATGAGGCATACATTTATCATGAATAAAACCACCTATCTTTAGATGCAGAGTCAACGTGTTTCTGAGTATCTGAAACTGCCTGCCCATCAGCATGCTGCCGTCATAGTTTGTTTTTTGAATTTGCCTTTCTCTTTATATATTCATTGCCTTAGTCCATGATGATTCTCTTCTGAAAACACAAGATAAACACCTCTGGTCAGGGGTATATTTCAACAAAGCAAACAACCTTCACTTCTGAAAAACTGTCTTGAACATAGAAAGTAGAAAATAAAGATTATGTTTTTTCCACATTACACAAAAGTTTCAAGTATAAAAATGACATCTTGCAAGTGAAGGTGCAGTGTTGCCTTTACGAGTGTTAATTGAACTGTGCAGTATACAAAAGAGAACATCACTAATTATAACAGTTATTAAATAGTTGTATATAATTAGTTATTAAATAGTAGTATATAATTATGTGTAAGATAAAGACAATTGTTTATGTCCAAGGCTAATAGATTAATACTTTTCTTACTTTTTTTTTTTTTTTTTTAGGAACATTCTGCAAAGACTCTCTTGTTCTAATTCAGTAGTTCAAGGGTGAAGTTCAGGACAGTGGCTCTGCTTGAAGCCAATACACTGATAAAATGCTCAAAGTATAAGATATGTGTTGGCTTGTGCCAGTCATCAGGACAAAAGGAGAATTTTATCCCAAATGCTATTTATCTAGAGAGCCTCAGTCTAGAAATACCACTAAATTATATAGCTGGTTGCTGTTATTGGAAATGGTTTTAGTACTGTGATGCCACCAAAGAGCTACAGTTCACAACCAACTTCAGTATTACATATTCAGCATTTACTTATTGTTAGTTGTTGTTTATTAAATAATTAATTGCTGAAAAGTGCAGTGGTTTGACATTCAAATGACATTTCTGAAGATATTTGTCAGACATGTAGCTTATATTTTATTGTATTTCCTTTGCTGCGAAACATGTGGTTCTATGTTTTCCAGACATTTCAGTAGACTTTTATTGGTAATTTCTTCTCTAGTCTGGACAGGTTTGCTGTTTTTATTGCCAGTTACAATTTACAGCAACAAGTCTGCAATATTTTTCTACTTGAACTTGGTGGACCACATCATGTCCTGGTTACATGTGTCTGACCCCAAGAACTTTTTTTCAGTAACCCAGCAGGAGATGTAATACACAAATCTGCAGTTACGTGCAGTTTGGTTTTATTTGTTATGATTTATAATGACATCTGTAGTTTAATGATATCTCAGCTCCTTGGTAATCATTTTCTTCACTGACTTCTCATCCCTCATTAACATTTGTCTCTGTTCTGTCTTTCTTATGGTTGTTTGCATGTAATTCAGAATATTTGAAAATCTATTTAGTTTATTTTATACGACATCCTACATTTAAACAGACCTGATTCAAGGGTTCTGCAGACCTTTAGACAGTTTTCTATTATGATATGCCCACTCAAGAAAAATCCAAGGGTTAAAAGAATCTGTCAGTCAGCAAAATATTTGAGAAACAAGACACTGGCAATAGTTCAACTATATGAAGAAATATTCTTTTATTAGTCCCAGGTGCTTTAAAATGATTGAAAGACATACAAATATTAACTATAAAATAGTGTTTCAGGCAGTTGTTGATTAGTAGCTGTTTAGTTTTTAATCACTGTCATTTCATCTTGAATTGACCATGAATGATTCACTGTAAGCCATAATGATTTCCATTGCCAGCGTTGTGCAAACAATCAATCTTGTGATCAGGATTATGCTACTTAGGAGCTAGAAAGCATTCAGGAGCTTTGTATACATTGTATTTCAAATATATATGTAAGTATGTAAGCAGACATACTGTGCTTAGTAATATTAAAAGGATTTTCATTATATTGTATATGGATTTTGAGGCATTATTCTTCACAAATGACAAGCTATTTCTGTTCTCTGTAGTATGCTAAGTTTCTGTCTGTGAGCAGAGGGTAACGTTTGCTGTGTTCTACACTCAGTTCAGTGGCCTGATCTTGCAAATAATTATGTATGTATAGAGCTTTACTATGTGAATGACTCACATAAAGTTACTCATGTGTAAGTGTTTGTAGGAATAATTTATGAGAGGCCAAGACAGTGTAAAAATGGTCTGTTTCAATAATGAAAACAAAACTAAAAGCAACTATAAACTGGCTTCAGGATAGTGGATTCAACTGTCTGAAAATTGCTTATGGGGAAGCCTGCTTCTTAACATTTGACACATGCTATCTGCTCTACTGAGACAGTTAGTAAGTGGTATTTTGTTTCTTTTCGTCAGCTGACAAATCCAGCTGCTACAGTTCTTTTTCTATTATATGGTGTTTACTGTATTTCTATACAGTTTTCACAGATAGCAAAACTGCTCTTGTATACCTTTAGTGCCATGTACACCATATTAGAAAACAAGCGTTGACTGGAGGCAAGAGGACTTGTCATTTTCCCATACATTCTCCCCCTTTCTCCACTTTTGTTCCTTCTTTCTCTCTTTATCATGTTCTCTCTTTCTTGTGCTCTCTCATGCTCTCTTGTGATCTTTTTTTTTTTTTTAACTTTTAAATTCAGTTGAAAGCCTTTTCAACTAAAAATATAACCTTTTGAAGTTGTTCATTATTTCTGAGCAAAATAGAAAAGTGTGAATATGATAAAAGCTATCCAAAATGAAAGATAAAAATGTACTCAGTTTGAAACTATAGAACAGAGTATCTGTTTTGCATAGAGAATGTAGTTTCCTCATATATTTGATATGTATAACCATTATGATATATTTACTTTTCATATATGGTCTTGTCTTATAACAGCCTCCTCATTTTTATGGAAATGAATTAGTATCTAGGTAGAGTGGTCATTTTGTTAAATGTTTCTTCATTCTACAAATACACTGAAACAATAGACAAAAAAATGTGTTGGTCAGCACAGTAAATCACAGTAAATGTATATCAAATGTTTATCAAATCAGTAACATGGAAGACAAGCATATTGACTACATGAGTTTAAACTGCTCAAGAATATTTAAGTGTCTTGCATGGGACTTTACACTGGATATTTTTTAACCTTTCACTTGAGAATACATCATTATTCTACATGATATTTATAATCATACCCTACAAAAGTTAACTGACCACAAGCTTCAAGAAAGCATACAGGCTCAAAGGAAGGCCTTTAAAACTTCTAAATATAAATTTACTCAGGCACCTGCTTCATTTCAAAAATGATGCATTTTAGAGCTTATAGGGGAGAAAAAGCAGAGCTGGGGAGAAAAAAGAAGAAAAAAAAAAAAGAAAGCAGTAAAGTTACAGCCATTTTGGCCATCAAAGATATCCTTCACCAAATAATTTCTTAGGAAGAGTTCATCTTTTGATATGAGGTATGGAAGCAGTCCTCATGGGCTATCTAAGAGAATTTTTGTCAGTGCCTATCTTGCCTGGTCTTTCACAACTTATGTGGTCTAGTTCTTTTGCAGATCTAAGTACCTTTTACCTTCAGATGCTGATACTTTGTGAGAAAGGTATGCTGAATCTGTAGTGTTCTCCTACGTCTTGTGCTACAGCAAAGTAATTTCAGGATTTCAGCATTTGCTTGTGAAATAGGAGATTGAAGTTCAGTTTTCCATTCTTTTTAATGAGTCAAAACTTTCACATTCCAGTTGAATGCTGAAAGTAATATCCTAATATTCAGGTGAAACCATCTGTTCTGCTCCTTCTAAGCCATTTGAAGAAATATCTATACGCAGATTTTGAAAGGAAGTCCTGATGTTCCTGAAGAAGCAGCAGGTTCAAGGACTTAGACTACCTAATGTGTATAAACACTTTAACTATCCAGACCTGGACCCTAGAAATGCTCTACAAGGACCATCCATCTAGTTCTGCCCATGATGAAGCACCTCAGTTTCTTTACAGGAAGGTTTTTATCCTGATGTTACATGGATAGCTCACTGGCAGTTAGGCTGTTAAATCTGGGATCTTTCAGGGAGTAAATTGTAACTGCTTAACCTTCTATACATTGATATTTCATTAACAGCTAGTTTTAACTATCCTACATAAGGGCTTCTTAAAGGCACATTTTCTTCTTTCTTCTAACTAAACAACAGCTTAGTAGTCAACATATAACTTAGCATAATACAAAGTTTCAAATCTGTATGACCAGATGCCAATTACAACTAAATAGGAATGTGTGATTTAATCTTAGAGATGCCCTGCATGCAGTCCTGGGACAATGTGGGAGTGGTGGTTCCTTTGAGAAATAAAGATAACTGCTGTCAGATGGCAGTAAGTCTATTAGTTCTGGTTTTGTCATGTCCTGGGGCTCAGTTGTTTCAGCTGACTCCAGCTGTTTGCCACAGCATGTGGAGCATCATGTTTTAGTTTCAATACATTCTGACTTTGACCTTTGGATGCTTTTCTGCCTCAGGTGTCCTTTCTTGCAGTATTTTGGATTCTCTGTCATGTCGGCAAGTCTTGAGGCCCAGTCTGCAGTCTATGGGTTTGTCTGGTCTCTGTAATTCTCGTTGCCAGACAAATTCTAATTGCTGGTCAAGAGCTAAATCTGAGTCTTACATGAATTTCATCTTTTGTCTGTTTTGTTCCAGATTCCAGTCATGATCTGATATTATCAAGGATTCAGTTTGTGACTGAATTGCTACATTAGCTCTTCACATATGAACACTTCTATGTTTTCTGTTTCCTTTCTTTTTTCTCTCTGCTTAGAAATGCATTGCTGATGTGTTTCATTTTTATGTAATGAGCAGCATATCTCTGTGGTTAGCCTCCTCTGCCTGAGCCTCATCTACCTGAATAAACTGCAAACTACTACAAACATTAAGTGCTTCAGGACCAGCTGTTATCAGCGTTTTTCCTCTGTCTTCTTTTCCAATGGTAACCATGGCTTGCAGAAATAAAATGAATCATTACTTTTTAAAGCCATTTACATCTCTCTTTCCAGGAATTTCAATTTTGTCTGGTCTTTTAAATGCTCCATCAGAGACCAAATCCTTTTACAGAGATCTATTGTCTTTACGGTACATCTAAATTGATCTTTTTGTCACTAGAATCTCGAGGGTCCTTGTCTACTAATAGTACAGACCTGAAATTTTGTGAAATTGCTGTGCAGTTCCCTTTTCTTCGATAACCCCAAATTTCTTTTGTGTGGAAATAAGTAGATGTGCTAGGATAAGGCAGAGAGGAGTTGATGCTTCAATGGCTGAATGCAGTGTCCAGACAGGGTTGTATCACACTATTTGTTTTGGGTGTTGTCAGTGCCTGAGGTGGTGGTTTGATCTTCTGAAATACAGCATCTGGCACTTACTGGTAGTTCTGATTATGTCACAAGCATAATCTGAATATTAGAAATACTGCATTAAAATACAAGCATGACAATCCCAATATATGCAGAAAACCTATGGTTGCTATACTCTCATTCACTCCCCACATTTAGTATCATTTCCTCCATCTTATATGGGATTTACCTTTTTTTTTTTTTTTTTTGGTCCTCTCTGGAAATCCTTTCCTGACTGACTAGTTTGGATGAGGCTGAGCCGCTGAAGCCCTTCAGCAGACACACTATCTGTTGCAAATGGTTTGCTTTTTTTTTTTTTTTTTTTTCTGGTGAGGTAAATACCTGTTTCATTTGAGTTCCTCCTTTCTTAGAATAATGAGATTCTTTTATCTTTTATTTGATAATTTTGTATTTATCCTTTAAATAGCTCTTTTTCTTTCTGTGGTCATAAATCTTGTCTAGTATAAAGCATAAACTTATCAGACCCAAGTTTGTTTATTTGTCATCCTCCCCCTCTCTCTCCACCCCCCCCCCCCCCCCCCCCCCAATTTTAAAACCACTGTTAGTGAACTGCAGGTAGTGCAGGTAGAGAAGGTCATCTTTCCGAACTTGAGTTATTCTGTGTTACGAAGTTGTCTTCTACAAAATAAAGTCGGCTGCCCCCCCCCCATTTTATGTTACCTAAGCATTTAAATTTATCCAAATTTATCCATTACTCCAACTTTCTGCACCCTGAAGAGTTCTTCTGGAACTCAACTCGTCAAACTCCTCTTTTGGTGACAGATAACCATTCTGTTCTATGATTAAACAAAACTGTGAAAGTTTAGTTTCCTGAATTAGTTTGGAATTTGAAAGCTTCAGATTTAGGTAATGGGTTTTTAGTTGATACAGATTATTGCTATTTTATCTGGGATACCTGGCCTAGAAAGTAGAGTAAAAGTTGATAAACTTCCTGATCCAGCTCCATATTAATATCCATAAGATGCCATTGGCATCTACTGTCAGGCCTGTGTTCTTCATCTGGAACTCAATATGCAAGGAAAAGGAAAATGGAGATTCTTTTTCATTGGGAATTTTTTCTTGTGGAAGAGAAAAATTACTTATAAAGCAAAGCATCAAATGTGTCTATAGTTTTTCTTCTGGGAAATGTTAAACAACTGAATATATGTTGTCTACATTTTTCATACACTGCCTTGCCATTGTCCAACTGTAAACCAAGGTCATACCCTCTAACTGCTTCTGTGCAGGGAATCCCATCAATAAGCTGGTCTTGGAGGATACGTACAGAATTGGGCTCTTGAGATACGAGAGATGGGAAAATGTCTCAGCTGTGCATAAGGACTAGTATTTCCATCTAAAAAAGAGTCACTTCATGTGTGGTGTTATATCTGGACCACTAGAAAAGTCCTTCCTTTCTTTTTAGATGGCTCTGGGATGTACAGTTAGACTGGTTAAAGGTCACCTGACAGAAGATTAACCACAGGCTTGTAGGCTTGTACACTGCTGTAGTAGTTGCCTGTTGTTGCCTGTTGTAGGGCTTTTTGTTATGTTGAACCTGCTAATATTATTTCAGGATGAAGCAATGCTGTGTAGTTCTAAATATCGAAATGCCTATTTATTTTAGCTCTGTCACTAAAGTGTTGGGTATTTGATAAGATAAACACTAGACTAATAAGCAAGATTTTGGTTATCCATTGGGTTAACAAAGTTAACACAGTCTGTGTTACTATAAGAGAGTGACATGGAAATAATCACATCTAATATCCGATGACATGGGGCATGAATAGAAATGTGGTTCATATAGTGATAATAACTTCAGTGATGCTGAGTGCATGAATAAAATAATTAACCAGGTAAAAACACCTGAAAGCTGCATTAAGATGAATTGTTAAGTAATTGGCAGCTATCATTTTGATTTAAGCTGCTGCAGAGTGACCTTAATGTGTTTTGCTTGGTCACTACTGTAAAGAGTTATGTTTACTACCCACCATATCTGAAACCACTGTTGTGTACCTTATGTTAAATGAAGTCTGTAGTTAAAAGTTATTTAGTGTTTTGGGGTCTTTTATTGGAGTCTTTGAAGCAGTCAATATACTTAATGTCTAAGCAGTCCATCTGAAACAGCAGAGAGAGAGTTCTTGGGACCCAGAAGCAAGAGCCAAGAAGCTGACTTTGGATGAAATAGCCAACTGCTTTTATAAATAGTAGCTTGTAGATTTGTGACTAAGTTTGAAATCTGCTAACTATGAAAGTGTGATTCATCTGTAAACTCTACTCCTGTTATAGATACCCTACATAGAGTTTCTGTAGTGTATGTAAAGGAAGATCCAGTTTATCTCATTATAATACAGAGTTCTAAATTAGCTACGATTAACTGCTTCCTAAAACTACTATATTTTTTTTTTGATTGACTAAGGTAGAGTGTAAATAGGTAGGTAGGTGTCTTGTGCAGGGAGAAACCATTCTGCCTCACTTGTGATTAAGAAACTGAGACAAGATGTTTGTCATCTTCTGGTGCACAAGGAGAACCAGGATGCACAGACTTCACTTTAGGGCTGTACCTAAACTTCATGACTAAGACCTTAATAATAATGAACATGTTGTGGTGTGTTTTGTAGCTCATCATGAAATTTTCAAAGCCAACTGATGAAGCTGTGAAGAAGCTTCAATCTACATCTGAAAAAATGTGTTTTGCAGGAGTGAGGTGCATTATAGAAAAATAAGAGAGCTGTGCAACTGAGTCATTAGGTGCTATAGCTGAAGGAAGGAGAAGTTTTAATGAGAATGTTAGCAAAATGACCATTCAGGTTGTTTAGAATGCTCGTCCTTATGAAAGCACAGAAGTTTTTAGGTTGGAAGGGACTTTCTCAAAGCAGGGTTAGTTTTGGAATAAGATCAGGTTGCTCAGTACCTGGAACTCAGGATGGATATTTAACATTTGGGAAAATTGTTCCATTCCAGCATTTAGACATGATCATAAGGAATTTATTTTCCTTGTATTTAGTGGAAATTATTTTGCTTCAAGTTGTTATCATTGCCATTTGTTCTTCATGATACATCTCTGAGAACTTACCTCCGTCTTTTCTGTAGCTCACTATTAGGTAGCTGGGGACAGCTATTAAATCTTCGCTGAACCTTTTCTTTTTCAGTCTGGGCAAATTCGGTTTACTCAGACTTAGCTGATATGTAGTATTCCAGTTTCCTATGCATTCCAAAGCTTCTTTACTATACTATCTCCCCTTTGTCAATACATCTTTCCAACCAAACAGTTCAACACTTTTTCCTTTGACCTTCTGGCTACTCAGCCCAATATTTGGTGACCCTTCACTGCTGCAAAGATGTTTTCCACCATTTGTTTAATGCTAAATAGTAGTTTTGATTTATTTAAATTATTGTTCAGTGCAAATAATCATGATAATTGAAGAATGCAGCAAGTTAAAGAGGAAGCGTAGGTATAACAAAAATAATTTTCCCAAACTTTCAGAAACTGAAGTAGTCTAAGTTATACTCTAACTTGATGGAGTGAAGAGTAGGATGTTTTGTGCTGCTGTAGACTAAACATTTTTTTCTGTCTTATGAAGACTTGCCTTGTTGAGAGAGAATTGAATCATTGACTTCTTTCTGAAATGTTTCCTTCATAACTGAAATTTCCCGAGAAATTCATAATGAGTCATAGATAGGTCAAACTAGCGAATTCCCTTTCCTTGCAAAGGTCTTTAATATTGCAGAGCCATAAGATAGCTTTGGCCCTGAAAAAAGTAGCATGTAGGATACATTGAAGCCTTACAACAAGAGAGTTTTTATATATTCCATATTTTTTTCATGAATAATAAAAATATTGGGGTCTAAGGCCATTATAAATAAATAATTAGGCAATAATATAGATATTTTTTCTTGTTTTCCTTTTGTGCCTTGTAGAGAGACACAGATCATGTACTCCAAAAGCACCACTTATTCTTCAAAGAATGTCTGTTTATGGTTATGGCTTTTTCATTTTTTTTTTCTCAAACATCTTTTATCTTATTATATAAATTATCTTATAAAGTTTCTTACTGCTAGCTAACGTTGTTTTTATTTTATATATATATATATATATTAAAAAGTGGGAAATGTTTTATGCAACAAAATAGTATTTAGAATAATACAATGAAGACCTAAGCATATACTGAGAACATCTCACTATGGGTGATTTCCCAAAACACTTTTTTGATAATATAACTGGTGAGGTAGGAAAAGGATTACATAATTACACACTGGCTGAGGTTGGAAGAGACCTGTGGAGGTCATCTGTTCCAAGGCCCCTGCTCAAGCAGAGCTGCTTAGAGCAGGTTGCCCAGGACCACTTCCAGATGGCTTCATGCAAAACATATCACTAACTGCCTCTATCTCTGGGAGCTTTTGTATGTGTGTTATGTGCTTCATTATGTTTTCCTCAGTTCTTCTTGATGCATTGCTTTCTCTCTCTCACTCTCTCTCTCTCCCTCTTTCTCTCTTTTTATTGGCTACTTTTAACACACAGATAAAAAAAAAAAGAAAAAAAAAAGAAGTTCACAGATCAGGAAAGTCATGGCTGGCAGGGTATCAAAGCCGACATAAAACAATAAAAAATACATTTGAGGAAGCATTACTTCAAAGACCTAGATCAGGGCTGTAAATGTTTTTCAGCCTGTATAGTTGGATTTGAAAGGATTGCAAATAAGATATAATTATAGTGAAAAATGTCCATTTTCAGGGAGCAGGTGAAATGGAAATACTGTGATAAAAGTTTCAGATTTTTCATTCAAAATAATAGATTGTTTTATAATCCTTGTCAATATGGTCCTTTTAAGTAAGCTTTTGAGGAAATAATTCGTTGGTTGTGTTCAAAGAAATTGTAGGTGATTTTTTTTTTTTTTTTTGTCAAATATAGATTAGAGGCGCAAAGCTGAACTCCTTGAGTATTATCCACATAGACACCATCTACAGTTTTTATCTGTTACAAACGAAGAAGTACACATTATGTGACTAAGGGAATTACAGTAACATGCACAATTACCAAAGGATTAATAAACTTACTACATAACAACACACATCACAAAGAACATTAGTCAATAGAATATGATATTAAACATAACTGAGAAAGAGAGTAATAGACAGGATTAGAAGAGGTCTGAAGTCAGGAAAAGAACTATTTTAACCTCAAAAAGTGGTTCAGATTTGAAGTGACAATTGAGTATGGGGGAGAAAAGAAAGGACCATATTCAACATAGGTGTGACTCAATAGAAATCAACACTGTCACTCCTGGAATGAACTTGGTACAAAATGTATTGTAAAGGATTAAAAGATAGTGGAAAAAGGTCTAGAGTATGTGTGACACACACACAAACACTTATATACACATACGTATATACATATGAACCAGTCTTGTTTGGCCCATGACCTATTTTCAAACACTTCTCTGTCTCTTTGCTGTATGCAGAATTGATGAAAAAAATGTCAAAATTGAAAAATATACATATCCTTTGCCAAATGAGTTCAGAGGATTAGTGAAGTTACATGATAAGCTTAGCCTGGTATGTTATATAAATGGAGCTATTAATGTAAATGATACTTCATTAATAACTCTATTTTTGTCATGACATTTCTATTTCTCTGGGCAGTGTAAGGTTAGATTTTGTATGATATTTAGCAGACACCACATGATGTAAAGACTTGTCTAAATAGAACATAACAAGATATGAATTCAATTGTCTTTTAAATTCTGAGTTATCCACCTAAGACTGGTATCAATTAACTGGTCATGAAAATATTTTCAGATCTGTGTGTAAAGAAGCATAATGTGGCACTCTGGTAAAGACAGCAGATATATGACTACTACATAAATTGTGCACAGCTGGGCAGATTGGATTATAATTCTGAACCCTAAGATTCTGTAACAGGAAAAGGTTGTATGAGTAAAATGCGTAGTTGTGGAAAAAAACATTTATTTATTTATTTATTAATTCTCAGTGCTGTTAATAGAGTCATAACTCTCTCTGTGGGTCAGACAGCAGAGGTCAACATTATGATATACACAAGTGTAGTGGATATCTTGTTTTCCTTTTAGCCTTCCAATGCTTATTACGATTTTAGCACATTCCTGGAAATGTAATCAGTAAGAATTTTAGTAATGATAATGAACAATTCTGAGCACAACCCACAAGTAATGGCATTAGAGAGAACACTTTTTTTTTTTTTTTTTTTTTTTTTTTTCGCTGAAAACACCATCGTCCTGAACTGGGTTCATCATTCGGAACCAGATTATAAAAGCATTGTGAACAGTATTGTTACAACATTTCATGTCTCATCAATAAAATGACCTATCAGTTTGGTACCTCTATCCAATGCGACCAACGTTACAGAATGCAATATTGGGAAGATTCATCATCTTTGCTGCCTTTTCATGTATTTCAGATATCACTGGAGTTTTCTTATGACTTTCAGGAAGGAAAATTTTGTTGTTTGTATGTATATTATGAATAGATGATGATTGTATTCCTGAAGTCTGTTTCCTTCCCTCAAATTTAGTCTTATATCCTGATTATCTGGTAATTGGTATTTTGCTCCCATGCCTCTAAATTCACACAAAATTAGCATCTGTGATCATGATTTCATCAGCCTTTATGTGCCCAAGATTGAGACATGATTAAATCCTTGATAAATTCTTAAATTGAGAAGTTTTAAAAGAATGAAAAATAGGAAAAATAGAATATTGATGCAAGCTAAACAACATTACTTGCACTGCCAGATTCCTGTCTAAAAGATTTTAACCAAAGATTTAACAATGAACTAGGAACTGTTGGCTACACAACATTTCTTTATGAAATAGATGAAACTATGGGGATTTACAGATGTTTTTGTAGGTAGCTATAATTTGTCTGAATAATGACTAAGATCCTACAAAACACAGTAATCAAAACGTAGTACTTCCTTAAATCACTTTCTGTCATTATTGTCCCTGATCTACCTTTTCCATTCCTTTTAGTGGTAGATATAGGAAATGTAAAACAGACAATGTGATTTTTGTTTTTAGAATAGAATACAACAGAACAGAACAGAATATTTCAATTGGAAGGCACCTTCAAAGATCATCTAGTCCAATTGCCTGACCTCTTCAAAGCTAACCAAATGTTAAAGCATATTATTCAGGACATTGTCTCTTGAACACTGACAGGCATGGGGCATCAACCGTCTCTCTAGGAAGCCTGTTCTGGTGTTTGACCACACTCTCAGTAAAAAAACAAACAAACAAACAAACACAAACACAAAAAAACACCTCCTAATGTTCAGCCTGAACCTGCATTGGTGAAGTTTTGTGCCATTCCTGTGTGTCTCGTCATTGGTTACCAGGGAGAAGAAACTGGTACCTCCCTTTTCACTTCCCCTCCTGAAGAAGTTGTAGAGAGCAATTTTTAGTACTATCTAACTAATTCTGTTTTATAAAATGAAATGTTGAAATAAAATTGATTTTTTTTCTTTGAAAAGTAAATCAAACAAACCTAGATATTATTACTTTACTTTCATAACTGCAGTCTGTTTATGCTTCTGAATCCATTATTATGCTCATAAATTAACAATGAAGTGAACCAGACTGTTATATGTTCTTAGAGTTTTTTTATTTTTTTATTTTATTTTTATTTTTATTTTTATGTTTATTTTTATTTTTATTTTTTTATTTTTATATTTTTATTTTTATTTTTATTTTTATTTTTATTTTTATTTTTTTATTTATTTTTATTTTTATTTTTATTTTTATTTTTATTTATTTTTATTGCCAAGTTTCATTTCACATATCTTTGTTAACAAAGTAATGTATACAAGAATAGTACTTCCCATGATTTTCCTTAGAAATTTTATACAATAAACTATTCAGAATGTAATGTAGGACAAACCCAGTAGTTCCATGAAAGAGACAGTTTACTGGGAAAAAGTCAACAAACATTGAATAATATCTCATTGTTAGGAAAGGCACTGCAAACAAGAGCAATATACTGTCATGTTTTTAATTAATTTGTGTCACCTGGGCATTTGGTGTGCGGTTTGTTTCCCCTTCCTATAAAGGATATTGTAGTGTTGGAAAAGGGTTTGCATTTCACAAAAATGTGAAGAATTAAACTATTCACAAGAATTATCAAAAATATGGAATAGCTTCCATGATAAACATTACTACAATGGCTAGAATTTGTCAGGAAGGAAGGAAGGAAGGAAGGAAGGAAGGAAGGAAGGAAGGAAGGAAGGAACAATAAAAGTTTATAAAATTATAAAGCATAGAGAAGATGATTAAAGATTTTTTGTTTATTGCATCTTTTTAGAAAAGCATTAAAAGCAATAGAACTAAACTGGTGGACAAGCTTTTCAAACAAAGAAAGCATAACTTTCAAACAGTCAACATGGTTTAGCCATGGAACTGCTAGCTGCATAAAGTTGTAGGTGCTCTAAGATTGCATTGGTTCAGGGTGCTTCATGGACACTTTCATGGAAAAAAAATCTACTGAGGGCTACAGACTACATGGGAACCACTTCTGTCTCTGGAATTGACCAAGATTTACTTTACTGGGGATAATTGTATGTTCTGGACGGGATCATGTATGTCAGCCCTGTTCTTACAGTCTTCCTCAGGCATGCTACAGGCATTCAACATACAAAAGGTCTCTCATTGGCAGGAAGCTGGACAAAATCTATTTTTTTGGTCTGACCTGAATGTTATTATTTTCCTTAAACTTTGGGATAACATAAGTTTTGATAACAACTCCTACAGGCCACTATAATTATTTCCCTTTCTTTACAGGAAAGAAAGTGGATTTGTACAAAGAATGTTTATCAAAGTAGTAGATTGCAATACATCCACAGCAAAATGATGGCTACTGAACAGATGGTGGTCTACCATTACATTACAGAAGAATAGTGTGGGGATGAAGTACCACAGAAAACCTTGCCCACTTGAGAAATTGCCTTTTTAATTTCTTAGATGTGATACATTTATTTGTTTATTTTTGAAAGTTTACCATGTCACCTCACATTTTCTGCTGCTGAAAAGATGGGATGCCATGTCAGAAGTATTGAAAACCCCATATTGGCTTGAAAGGCCACTGTACCAAGTCTTGTTTTCTAGCTGGGGATGAACAAGAAACATTGCACATCAGGCCTAGAGGGGGAGACCTGCTGCACTATAGCTAATACGTTATTATTATACAATTACATGCTAATGAATAAGTAATGAAAAGACATCTTCAACATAAATGGAAATAAAAATGCTTCTTTGGTTCAATTCAAAATGTTTGTAGAAGCATAGCGTTTTGCTGGGGTGAATTTCCATTCTGCTGAAATCTTCATTTAAATCTACTTGATTTGAACCCTACCCTCAATACATCATCTCTGCTTTGTTCCTGACTCAACGGTATTTTTCTGAAAAGTAGAGCATCCCGGGTCAGGGGTGGCAAGACTAAAAGGTATATGTTTCAAATGGAAATAAATGGAAACATGGATTTCTGGCATATGGATACCAAATTACTATTTGGAATGCCATGAGTGAAATATTACTTTGGTAATGTGTATGTGTATATCTGTTGGCTACATGTGATTCTCCTGTTATTTTCCAATGCAAATAAAACATTCCTTTGACACTATATCTAATTTTCATGAATTGTGTAAGGACTAGGCATGTTTAGATCTCTAGGGATTGAGTGGGGTCTTCCTTACAAATAAATATGCCTTCTTCCTAGGGGTTACAATTCAAACAGAAGATGTTTTTTTTTTTGAGTTTTTCGGTTTTTGAGCCTGGGGATTGTTTCCAGAAACAGATTAGACTTCCTGGCTGTATTTCTTGTTTACAAAGTGCTGTATACATTGACATTTAAGAATTTCTGTGCACTTTATTTCAGACTATCATACATCACACCATAAAATTAACGGCAGTTAGTTAATTTACCACAGAACCCTGTGTGAGACCAAAATTGTTCTGCACTCTACTGGTTGTTGTACAGTACTTCAAAAATACATCCTCTAAAAATTACCTGTCTGAATTCCCCATTGCTTTACTGACTACTTCTGGTAATGATGATGGACTTTTCTGTCTTTGTAGCAGGAATCCTGATTGAAATACAATTTAGTCATTTTGACCTTGCATTTTTATGTTCTGTAACAAAAAGTACAGGGTGATCTAATATACTTTAAAGGTGAACTTTATATTATAAGCATTAACTTCTTTTGGGAGATGCTTTCTAAAATCCTATTCAATAATGTTAAATAAATAAATATATAAATAACCAACAATGAAGAATTTAAAAATAAAATAAAATAAAATAAGAAATGACTTTGAAACCAGAAGAACTGAATGTATAAGACAGATGAAATCTTTGAAGATAAGCTGAAAGAAAATATGATTAACACTGATGAAGTAGAATAATGCCAAGTATATGTCACTACCGAGCCAAATGTGTTATACAAGGTGGAAATTGAAATTTCAAGACTCATGTTAACATTTTACTCTTAAACTTTATCAAGGTAAGTGAGAAAAAAAAATAAGAAAAAGGAAAAAAATGCATAATGATTAGTCTGTTGAAAGTTAAATATATGTCAACACTGCTGAATGACATCATTTTGCAAAGTAACTACTGGATTATGTACTAACTAATTTCTAAAGGCTGGTAAATATTAAGGTCAGATACCTTTTGTGGGTCAAAGCACAGGCCTTATTTTTTTTTTTCAGTATATTCTTAACTTACATTTTGTTTGTGACTTGTATAGAGATCTGCATTAAGCTGATTTTATACATTCACACAATGCAAATACTTTTCATTATGCACTGCTAAGGGGAAAAAAATCTCCATAGATCTGTCCTTGATCTTACTTCAAAATGATAAATCTGCTTTCATGTCACTGTTCTGAGATTTATTGCAATAATAACAAATTTCTCTTCAGTCCATATGGTATAACCTCTCCACAGAATCTGCACAGCTATGTCTGTTTAACACTACTGTGCTTGTTTAGGATATAAATTATCATAAAATAATTATTTGATTATTTTTATTTCTGTTCTGCACAACACATAATAAAATGAAGGATATGTGGTTTTGTATGTAAATAGTAAATAACAGCAATGTAAACTGCAAAGATAAATCATAAATAAAGACATAATATTATCAGGCAGTTGAATCTCTAATTGACCTTTGTGTAAATTTATACAAAAATAGCTGATCAGATCAAGTTAGTTTATGCATATGTAAGTTTATTAAAAATATGATTATTTTAAATGCTTCCTCATGTTCTCAAGTCATACAATTAAATAAGGGAGAACTTGTCAAATGTACAAATTTCATGAGGTGTTTTGATTCCTCTGAGTTTACATGTTTGAAATAATCACCCTAAACTCAATAGCATATGTTTTTTGTTGGTTGATGTCTTATAACATATATCTATATTTTGTTATCATAACATAGAGATATATCTGATTATAAAAGTAGTAATAATAGTAATCTGTTTGACAAAGTGTAAATTACAGGATTAATTAAAAACAAAGTAATTTCTTTGGGGCGGGTGGGGGGAAGACTAAAAGACATCAAACTTTTTTGAATTTAACTATTTCTGTTTTCATCACTTTTCATTTTTTTTCCATTCTGTTAGTGTCTTCAATGCAGAAATAATCGAAGGCTCAGAAAAAATGGTTTTGATATTTAATGATACATTTGGCATCTTATGGCCAAACCTCTTTGCTGAGTCTTACTACTGTCTTTTAATGAGTCTGTATTGCTCTTTCAGTTATTGAATTCTGCCCACCCTCCTACCTCAATTTTTTTTTTTAACTGCGTAATTACATAGAAACATTTCTGTATCCTTGTTTCAGTTTTGTACCTACCTCATGGTTTCTACAGCAGCCTGGGGGATGATATTTTAAAACACTGTTTAAAATTCACAGAATGCCAAGACCTGCTTAGGTGAGAAAACATGCTTCCATGTTGAGAAGTTTTGAAGCTTTTTAAGTTGTTTGACCTAGGTCATACACAGTGTAGAACCAATTAGTGGAAAATAAATCTCTGTATCATTTCAGAATCTGGAATTTCTTTTCTGAAATAATCTGAATTTGATGGTCTTTCAGAAACACAGCAAGATCTAATTATCTAATAGTTTCTTGCATAAAGGATTAAATTCTGTCCCTCAGTATGAGAAGTGAAAAACTTCTTTTCGTTCTTCCTTTATCTGTATTCAGTAAGTTCAGGAAAGCTGTTGTCTGCTTTTGAGTATTTAAAACTGTTGACCAGCAAGGTTAGTATATTCTGGATGGCGATATATGTGTGCTGTTGCTTTTAGTAACGTAACTTTTGCCAAACACTGAAAAAATATATATATAAATAGATGCCCTTTTAATGTTATTTTTTTTTTCATTTATTGTGATTACTTAAGCCAAATTTTCTAAGCAATATGCCAATGCTATTGACACGATGGGATCTCTAAGTCAGTAGCATCTCCCCTATTCTCTTCCTTCTTTTCCCAATTTCCCATTTTCTCTGCCCAAAAAAGGAAAAAGAAAAAAGTTCACTAAAGACAATCAGATATTTGGATTACTTGACTGTCTCTGAAAGAGGAAAATGTCTTCAGCAAAGAAACCACTTGCTTAAGCTTCTCTGTCATTGATATTTTACTGGAGAATTTTGATCGCTTTATGATTTTATTTTCTTTTCTGTGCAATATGTAAACCTCCACTGAGGCAGAGACTGAAATCTAAGTGTCCCATTACCCAAGTAAATATCTTACCAAGAAGTCTAAAATACTTTTGAATGGAAGATATTTAATTTTCTTATTATTCCTTAATTTAAGAATTAGGGAATTTATTTAATGTAATTTATATAAAGAATACAATATTAAACAATATTCCTATATTCCCTAAATATAAGCATCTTCAGGTACTTAGATATTCCTTGATGAATGTCCTACTTTTTAGCACCACAGGGTATTTAAAGTAAGATTATTTCCACCTCAGTACTTGCAGTTGTTTTTTCTCCTTCAAAATAATTCACTGCTTCTTGAAATAGAAAGTGAGAAAAACATTATTAGGCAGGTAGCTAAGATATTCACATAAATTCTTGCTCCTTCTCCCATGGTTTAACTTCTTAAAATTGAACAGTGTCAAGAAGACAAAGCAGGGAAGTGGTCATGGCACCAAGCCTGACGGAGTTCACGAATTATTTGGACAATGTTGTCAAACATTTGGTCTGATTTTTGGGTGGTCTTGCATGGAGCCAGGAGTTGGACTTGATGATCTTTGTAGGTCCCTTCGAACTCAAGATATTCTATGATTTTATGAATTGTGAATCCGTAACCTTAAAATATGTTCCCTCCCTCCCTTATTTAGGAAGTGTTAGAAATACGCTATAGTCCCTGAAAACCAGAGACATTATTTAATAAAATAATTACTTCTTCATATTGGAATTGCTGCGGTGAACATGTAACAACCCCTAACAGATCAAGTTAAAAAAAATAAAAAATCTTTTGGTTATTGCAATATAAAAAAAATGTCATCTACTTTTTAAAGTATCTCAGGTAAATCTTTCAGGGTCAGTAGCCTTGAAACTGATTTCTAATTCTAGTATATTTTATTTTGTTATATTATGTTTTAACCAACAAACCTGTAATGAGAAGTAAAGGCAAAACTGCCACTGCAAATTACTGGATGTCAAAGCATAAAGGATTTCAGGAATCAGATTGATGGTATGGACAGAAGAGAGGAACAATCATAAAGACTTGAGATTTATGTTTACAAGCTTGTGATACTCCAGCACTATAAAAATTGTAGATTATTCTCTTTTTAATTTATTTTATTCATAAAACACCAGTGATATAATAAATTATTTTTATGTTTAACAAGTATTTAATTAACTTCTCTAAAAAGCTACAAGTCACATTTTGTTAAAACTTCTTTCATATTCTTAAATGCAATTATCTAAAAATTATCAATCATTTTTATTAGTTAATACTCGAAAATGCATGCATATCCAATATAATTATTAACGCCAATCCATTTACTGGTTCATTTAACTCTGGCTATGCACAATTATGTGTGACATTTTGAAAAGAAGCACCATTTTCATAATGATACAATCATTATTTTTTCTGAAGATCAACAAAAGATTTATTCATTTTAATTCTATTGCTTATCTTTCTACTGTCTAGCTTATGAGGATAAGAGGAACCAGATGGCAATGGAAAATATAGCTGTTTCAATCTATATAATTGCTACTCATAAATTGTTTTTCTTTCTGTACTTTCACTACAGTACAAAATGAGGACAAAATAAAACCATCTAAGCAAAGATAAGACAGACGTCCACTTCTCAGAGGTGAGAAAGTTGATTTCCTGAGGGGTACAGTGAAAAAACTTAGTTTTGGACTGCATCTGTTAATCAAAGAACAACGTTGGTTATTGTTTTTCAAAAAGTAAAATTGCACAACATAAGTTAATGGAGAAAAAAATATAAAAGTGTTTGGGGCTTGCTGAAGATTGTTGCAGTGTGTGTTAGATCAGGGTTTGGTGACATGATTGCTGGCACAGGACTTTGGTAGAAGAGAAGGTATTTTTCCCTGTTTTGCCTCAGACTTGGTTTAGACATTGAAGAAGTCACTTAAGCTAGAATTTTAAAACATATACTTAGGTTCTTAGACTATTTTAGAAGTCCTTTTATTACTTGGATCTATTAGGAAATACAGATAGCAAAACAGTTCACATAAGATCTCAGCTTATCTTCTGTCTGGTGGTAAAGTGATGTATAGGTATCTGAGGGTACTTTAACTACCAGCATTCCTCAGGTGCCTAGAGACTTTCCCTCAAAAAGAACTAGTAGGTTTAATCTTGAGGGCTAGAAACATTCTGGGGTCTAAAAATTAGGTATTTCTTTATGCCAACTACTAATGGAGAACAATGTTATAAACGATGTTAAATACATCTAATATTAAGCAAAAAAAGACATTATAGTGTCTATCCTGTTCCAAAAATTATTTATTCCGCACGTTAAATAAGAATCTAACTTATATGGTGCTCTGTTATCTTTAAGAGTCAACGTCTAATCAATAAACTGGACATTTTTATTTCCCCTTTATTGATAAGGATGAGATGGACTGGGAAAGGAACAATCAGCAAAGGAAAGATCAAGTAGAGATATGGGCATGTGGGGTGGAATCTTAGGGAGAGACTTATCAGTTAGACTTTTTATTAATCCTACACTTCCCTTAGGGTCAATAGAGTTAAAAACTGTTTTTAAGCAGATGTAGGTCAGACATATCATACGTTGGAGGTTGATTCTGTTCTGTTCTATTCTACTCTACTCTATTCTATTCTATTCTATTCTATTCTATTCTATTCTATTCTATTCTATTCTATTCTATTCTATTCTATTCTATTCTATTCTGTTCTGTTCTGTTCTGTTCTGTTCTGTTCTGTTCCGTTCCGTTCTGTTCCGTTCTGTTCCGTTCTGTTCTGTTCTATAGAATTGGTAGACTAAGGTTTTTTTTTTTGTTGTTTTGTTTTGTGTTTTTTTTGGAGGGGGGTGGAGGTAGAGGTGGAGGTGGGGGTGGTTAGTAGCTCAGACAATTATGCCAAAATATTAGACCCCTTAAGTGAGGTGATTATCGCCCTTGGGATCTGGAAGAACATTCACTGGCCACTGCTTATTTCTGTCAGTGTCATTTGTGCATTTTCAGTCCTTTCCAACCCCTTTCAAGCTGTTATGCTTGAAAGAAACAATACTTCTCTTACGTGGTTTTGTATTTGTGGAAGTAAATAAAACCATTACTAATATGGCCATCAAGTTTGGGAAATTATCAAGTTTTGGGCAATAAATAATTTGAATGTGTGTATTTGAAAATATGAATGGTTTCTTGTTATTCTTGTTAACCTTCCTTTCTTTACAAAATATCTGTACTATTTTTTCCCAGATACCTTATGCTCCATAGTATAGTGTTAATATCCAATTTATTTCTTTCAAATTACTACCATAATATCTTTTCTGCTTTTCAAAATAATTGTTGACTGTGTTAACCATACAATCCATAGGCAGTCAAAATGAGGAAAAAATATTTCCCTGTATGCTTCAGACTTAAGCAATATATATATTTTTTTCTTTTAAATCAGTGCTGATAAGGATTTTAAAAAGTAAAACAATTTTGCAGTGTGTGGGTTATGAACAAAAACATTGAAGTGCTATTAGTTCCAACTTGTCACTTCAGAGACTTGGACAGATGGATTCTATTTTGTATTGTTAATGGCAGGTAGAGTTGTAAATCTCACCTTGCCTCTGAACAGTTGTTTTACATTTTCCCCCTGTTTATAAACAAACAAACAAACAAACAAACAAAAACAACAACAAAAACAGGCATAGATTCTGCACCAGAGAAAAGTATAACACGTGTATTATTTAGATGCTGCAGAAATTTTAACTTACATATCTACCACTTCACATGTATAAGGTAGATAAACAAATACTACCTGTATTTCAGGTCTAGGAGAGGCACAAAGACAAAATAAATGAGATGTTCAAATATTTATTTAAAAAGTCGCAGAAGAAAATTAAAACAAGCAAACAAACTAAAAAAGAGAGCTTAAGGTCATCTGTTTGCTGCTTCTGGATTCATTCCCCGTGGAACAGAAATGCAGCAGGTTTCAACACCAGTGCTTAACAGCAATTAGCACTTTTCTCATGTTGTGTGTCTCTTCTCTAAGTCATGCATTAGCCTTTGGAATAAAAGTCTGTTCTGGATCATTCTGAGAGCATACAAATGTTGTAATGTATAAGTACATAAAGACTATGCTTCTGCTGTTTTGCTTAGGTGTTCCTTAACTTTTTTTTTTTATTTTTTGAAGTTTCATTCTGAATTTAATGCCTTTTTACTATAGCAGATGGATGATACTGCATATGGAACTCCTCTTGCAGTACAGGTAGTGAATGAGCAATAGCCAACAACCTTCCTCCATGTAGACTTGTCTATATGCTTGTACATAGGCGTGGTCTTCTAACAAGGTGGTAGTTTTGTATCTATATTCCTTCTGTCCTTCCCTCTTTTTTTTTTTCTTTCCTTTTTTTTTTTTTTTCCGTTTCTGTTAATTTTGCAAAAATGACATGAAATAGGCTTGTTCTGGGGATACCAGTCTTGCTGGAACTGGCCTGAGAATTGCAAGTGAATCTTTACATATGTTTTCCTCGTGGAACAATGAATTTAACATAACTCCTCTAACAGTTCTCCATTTATTGGTGTTTTGGAATTTAAATTATGATCTTTCTCTCTCCCTTCCCTTCCCTTCCCTTCCCTTCCCTTCCCTTCCCTTCCCTTCCCTTCCCTTCCCTTCCCTTCCCTTCCCTTCCCTTCCCTTCCCTTCCCTTCCCTTCCCCCTTCCCTTCCCTTCCCTTCCCTTCCCTTCCCTTCCCTTCCCTTCCCTTCCCTTCCCTTCCCTTCCCTTCCCCCTTCCCTTCCCTTCCCTTCCCTTCCCTTCCCTTCCCTTCCCCTCCCCTCCCTTCCCTTCCCTTCCCTTCCCCCTTCCCTTCCCTTCCCTTCCCTTCCCTTCCCTTCCCTTCCCTTCCCTTCCCTTCCCTCCCTTCCCCTCCCTTCCCCTCCCTTCCCCTCCCTGCTCTTGCCCTCCCTTGCCCTGCCCTGCCCTGCCCTTCCTTCTCTAGTCTCGCAGTTTACATTTGCCATCCATTTTGAGTCTTGAGCAGTAGAGCATGATTAAGTCTGCTGGTATGTGACAAATTACTGGACTGGTAACTGCTCCATTCTGCACTATGTTGCAACTTTGGACACCCTGCAAATATAATGTGGTAATGTTTATAAACAGATAATGAGTTTTTAGTCACAACCATCTCACTTTTTTTTTTTGGCCTTGCAACAAAATATTCAGCGTCCCATTACTGAACACCTCCCCATTTTACCAAGATATTAACTAAATATCTTATTTAATTTTAAATGAATAGTTATTGCATCACAAAGAATCCTGACCAGGTTACATTCTTACTTAATAAGGAAATTACTCTAAAGCTGTTAACAACTGTACAGGGCTTCTCTTGGGAGAAAACATGAATTCTTCTCTTAAAAAGTGACTGAACAACCAGATGGGCACCTTCAAGGCATACATAGCTTCAAGGGGGATGCTTCAAGGGCCTCAGCTTGCCAGCAGTAAGGGTGCTTGTTTACCATGAAAGGATTTTCTGTGTTAGCTTGTTTAAATTTATAATTTGGGAATCATCAAATAGCAGGAAAAATATATGTTAACTGAGGTGAATTATGTTAAACTCTTCAGAGCATACAGGCATGAATATTTGACTGAAAAGAAATCAGTGGAAAAATTCAGAACAAGTTCAGAGCAGTGAGTTTCTTTTTGCCTGTTTCTGCAACATTTATTAAAAATAATAATAATAATAAAGAAATATTCCTGCAGCGGTTGTTTAGTATATAAGAAACATTTTTGCACTGCTATTGTTGCATGATGCTGCTAGACTGACTCCAAAATACATATTTTTAATGTTGTAATTTCCTAATAGCACAGCACAGAATATCAGTGACTAATGAAGATGTTAGATTTCTAATCAGAATGCAAAAAGGAAAAGATAACCCTCTTCTTAAAATATGTTATTTTTAATATTTGACTGTGAGCACTACCTAAGAATTATTCAGCTTTGATATTGTTGTAGCAGTCATGTAAAATTCTGTCCTATTTTAGAGGCAGTGTACATGAAGATAATATTTCCAGTGCTTTAATATGTTGATATTTTAATTATGTCTCAGAACATTCACAGTTTTTGTATGCATATGTACCTCAAAAGACTGCTTTATATCCTTAAAAATACAGTGCATAACATTTCCCAATTGTATATATTAGTTGTTTATTGAACAGTTTGAATTTTAGAAAGCACTTTTGTAGGATGTGCCTTTACTAAGAAGGAAGACCTTCTTAACACTCTACAGTAAACAGGTGAGATTTGGTCACTAAATTAAAAAAAAAAAAAAAAAAAAAAAAGAAGTAGACCTTTCACAAGGTTAGAATTGGGTTATTCTGTTTATATATGTGACTGTAGGGAGGGAGAAAACTTTGGTAATTTCTTTTCAGTGAATTCTCTGTTTTCAGGTAGAAAACATATCAAAACATAGAAAACAAATATCATTGCAAGAATAAACTAAGAGAATGTTACCACAAAATGTAATGTAAGGTTCCTATGGATCTGAGACACTCATCATGTAAATTGGTTAAAATGAGGCATTGCCCATGGCCAAAATTACACATAAAGTGATGCAGTCAGCATCACATCTGGTTTTCAAGGTACCACGCAGCTGAGTCATGTTAACAGTAGCCTTAGATATAAGTTTTATAGATACCACACTTCCTGAGCAGATACAAAACATTACTTTACACTCATACGAATATTATGATCAAGGAAAAACTTAAAACTTTTTGTCTATAAATAAGTCCAGAATCAGGTGTACTTTTTACCTA
This sequence comes from Anser cygnoides, assembly GCF_040182565.1. NCBI lineage: Eukaryota > Metazoa > Chordata > Aves > Anseriformes > Anatidae > Anser > Anser cygnoides. The sequence continues at coordinate 176,617,170 of NC_089873.1, forward strand.
GTGCATGTTAGTTTTACTTTATAGGATTTAAAGCCAACAGAGCAATTATTATGGACTAGTTTTACCTGCATGGTGCAGGCCATAGAATTTCAGCATTAAAGTTCATAATACACAGCCAGAGGAACAAATTTCCTTGTTTTACAGGTCTTTAAATGAAGTATAGTTCACAAAGTAAATAATGATTTGCAGCAGGGAATATACAATATTTTATTCAGTTGAGCTTTTTAAATTAAGTGTTGTTCAATAAGTTCATCATCACAGTATTTTCCTGAATCTGCAATAAAAATACATATTTTATCTCAGATAGGCATCTTTCTTTCTTTTTTTATTTGTCTTAAAAAAATAAAAACCTCTATTATATTATGGAATATATATATATATATGTATGTATGTATATCTATAATTTTGATTAATTTGGCCTGAGATAGATTTTCCTTCTTCTGGCAAATACAGTTTTTCTCCAGGAAATTTTTTATTTAAAGTAATCTGCAGTAAATATTATTTTCCTATTTTTCCCCTTTGTACCTTGCTACTCATGATTGTCTGTTGCTTTATATTTGCCACTTCTCACAGAATGAGTCTATTTATTTCATGACCTGATGTGTAATATGTGTGCAGATGATACACTGGAACTTTTATTCCACTCTTTGCAGTAGTGAGAAGCTGTTTGATGATTTGTGCAATTGCTTGTGATAGTTAGGCATGGATGTCTTAAAAAATTATTGAATTTAGGAGAAAGAAAACTAGTTGTTATTGATTGGTTCTTCAACATGGATATCTCAGGTGTAATCCATGCTGGTATCTGCAAGTGGCAGCTCTTTTAAATCCCTTAGATAATGATTATAACCTTGGTGTTATTGAGCTTTCATTAGGTGTCTTGATTATACAGCACTAACTATGCTTTTACTGGCTCTGCAGTTAAAGAATTCAGTTGAAATTGGGTCTGTTTTCTTTTTGGTCAGTTCTAAAACAAGAATTAAAACAAGAATTTAGAAATTTTCAATTATAATTTGACATTGAAGTTTCTAGATATATAGCTGATCTCTAGCTGACCTCCTGAATGTACCCAAGTTAACTAAAAGAACTTTGTTACATGCTCAAAGTGCACTTCATGGCATTATTACAGTTTTTGCTTAAAAATAAAATAAAGCAACAACAACAAATAGAAAACAAAACATCATCAACAACAAAATAGTTGGAAGATATGTTCATAGTAGTGTTCATGAACTGTCCCAACTACTAACTTGCTCAGGCGGAAAAGTAGAGAAGCATTCTTTCTTTAGTTCAAACATGGAACTCTCAAACCCTTATATACCAAGGTATATACAGAGTAAACACACTTAATGTTATCTTTGAAAAATACAGTAGAAAATGCAAAATTAATTTCTGCAGAAGGAAAAAAAGTTAGATACAGTAACATCTTGGTTCACTGATTTCGATGGAAGATTGAAGTGTTGGTATATCATCTTGGCTGGACTAATGAATGGGAAACAGAACCTGAGGCCTCTATTCCTATTTGCATACCTTAACTGTCTTTCTGTGTTTTTTTTTTTTGTTTGTTTGTTTGTTTTTCTTTTCCCCTGATGCCATGACTTTCATTTCTTTATACATGTCTGATAAAGTTCAGGTAAAAGCCAAAGCATCACAGAATCACAGCATGACTAAGATTGGAAGGGACATCTGGAGGTCCAACCTCCCTGTTCAACCATTTAAAAATGTAAGTGCAAAAGAAATAAACCAAACCAAACCAAAACATGTTTTCTTTGGAATAATATTTCATTTAACAGGACAATGTAGAAGCATGCTATTTTCAATTTAGGGGCTTTAAATTTTCAATTTCAAATTTGGATACCAAGAGGTATGTAGAGTTATACATTAAACCATGTGCAACCATAAATAAAAATGTTGTTTTAATGACCAAAAGCATCTGAGAAACTTAGAACCTTTATGTGTGACTGTTATTTCAGGCAAATTTTAAAGAAATTATGTTAAATAATACAGTTCATAGATACATTAATACATGAGGTATATTTGTGTAATCTACAAAAATAGGGTAGAGCATACCCTTGAATTCCATACAATTCTCATTCTTTCTTCTCAACAATGACCTCAGAAAAGGGCAACAAAGGATGATCCTAAATCTTCACAGTAGGAAGTGATTGACTGGAGTCAGATGTGATGCAGACACATGAAATGAGGAATAGCATAATTAGGTAACAGGATTTCATACAATTCCAAATTAAACCATAGAATTCATTTTCATAGGATGTTCTGCTTTCCAAAAATATAACTGAGTTCTGCTCAGTGAGTTCAAAATTGTTGGAGAGAAATCTGCAGGAAATATTAAATCCATGATACAAATGCAACCTTTTGCTTTAGGAACCCTTTGACCATGAAACTGCTGGCATTTTTGAGGATTTATGGGAGGGAAGCTGAACCTTATTCTTCCCCATTTTCTTATACTGTTCCCACAAGCATCTTTCCTGGCAACAGTCAGAGGCAGAACATTAGACTAGAAAGACAGTTCTTTTATTCTTATGTAGCATATTTTTATGTAGTTAATATTTTTTATGTCTGCTTGTTATTTAACCTCTTGAGAAACTATTCCAGTGATGTCATCATTTCTCGTTTCCCATCTATGTAATAGCTGTTGTATATTTGACAATAGCTATCATAAAAATAACCAAGGACACAGTTGTACAGCAATTTTTGTACATAATCAAGATTGATTCTAGGAGCAATGCAGAATTACAATAAATAGCTTTTCCATAATTAAAATTCAGAGTCCTTAGTTTGTAAGTGACCTGAGGAATCAGAGCCATTGTTTTCAAATGTATCCGAAATGGAACTTACAGAAAACATATGTCTAGAAGTCCACATTTGGGGCCCTAAAACCTGCTTCTCAACTTGTGGCCTAACTCTACAGATGTCTTAAATGTTCTGGAACATATCTTGCAGAAGACTAGTCTGATCTGGGACACCTGGTTTACGTATGCCTCACCTATATGGAGAAGCTCTGTCTTTGGAAATTTCCTACATGTATACATTTCTATTGGGTTTTGACTTAAATGACTGATTTCTTATTTTAAACAGTTACAACATTTTATTTTTAATGTTAAAAAAATAGATTTTTTTCTTTGAAAAGAACTATTTCCTTAACTGTGTGGGTAGCAGAGATGTTATAGAGATAAAGAATGATGTGGAGAGGAAAAAAAAAAAAAAAAAGGAATTACATTGGGCTCCAAAATTGGATGCTGTGAACGAAATGAAGGAATTCTTGAAGATAGCACATGCTGTTAGATTTACAGCTCAGCTGTAATTGGTGAAAGAGTTGACAAAACATGTTTATACAGGACTCATGAAAAAAGATATTTACTTTGTGTTTTTAGTACTTATAGGATTTCTTTTTTTCTTTTTTTTTTTTTCATTATAGCTAAAGGCAGAAATTGGTGAGTTTTACAAATGTGAAGGCCTTATGACAACCAATGTTTTCTGTTTTAAAGTGAGAGCAAAGTTATTAGCCTTATTGGTAGAAAGCAGATTTTTTTCAGTTTTATTAAGACATTCTCAAGACAACTTTGTGAAAGTAAGAACTATCCAAAGGGTTAAATGAGGTAGAAATAGGAATACAGAAATATATGTTCTTTTTCTAAAAGTTTACGATAAATGTAAATATTAGTGGAACCAGACAGTAACAGTGGAATTTTTATTAAAAATATTTCCCAAATTGCTCACCAGGCTGTACAAAAAGTTGTATTTTCTCAGGAAACAAAGTGTGAAAGAAAATATATATATATATAAATTTCACACAGGTCTAGTTTGTTTCTTTGTTTCCCATTTTGCTCTGCTTTTCACAGTAGAAAAAAATAATAATCAGAAATGTCTTATGTCTCTGACCCAGATCCCTTTGAAAACTGTTTTGTCATCCTTCAGCTCCTTAAAGGAAAAGATGAAAGTGAAAATGTGGATGTGTTTCTAATAAGGATAATGAAATTTGAAAGGCAAGTGAAGGCACTGGAGGAAATGTAAAATGTCGATACTGATAGATGCTCAGCAGAAATAGGTGGAAATGATGAGTCTGTAATGTGACTTAATGAAAGGAAACACTTCACTGGAGAACAAAGATTCTGACAAACAATGCTGAAAGCAGGCACTTGAGATTTCAGTGGAAATCTGTAGTCTGTATGGAGGGATAGATTGAGTAGAAGCAACACTACATACACTTCTTGTGACTTTCTTTGACATAATATTTTATATACTACTGAGAGCTGAAAAAATATTTTTGATACACAAATTATTTTTGAAACCATTCCCATAATATAGTACTAACTGGTGCAGAACTTTGCCATTAGTTGTTTAAAGTGATTATATTCTTTTTTGGAACATGCTAGGAGAAAATCTTTCTGTCTCTCTCCCCTGACTGCTGACTGCTCCCCTCCAACCCCCCCCCCACATATCCCCCCATATTTCTTAATACAGTGTGGGTTACATTGGTATTTTTTAGTTCTGACTTTTCTTAATCTCATTTAGCTATTTTGCAGTGTATTCTCTGGAACAATGATATTTATCTGATAAATGATTATGATACAAAACTAATCCTGAAGCTAATTCCTCGTCTTCTCGGACTAGGTTTGATAAAAAGGCTGACATTTTCTTTGCTAGAGATGACTTGTATGATTGTTTCTTTCTGCATTGCTTTCACTGTGTTAAGTTTTCCTGTCTTCCTGTGCTTAATCTTTAGAACTTCATCTGCTATCTGTATTGAAAGGTATTTTATTTTAATCCAACATAGATCTTTTGATGTTTGATCATGCTGAATATTAAATATTTGGACTATGTCCTGAAATCCTTTGAATATAACAGACTTTTTACTGTCCTGAGTGTAATATAAACTATTAATTATGTGCTGTCTTTCTTTTTTTATCACACTGTGGACTTTATAGATATAGTGAAGTTCTCTCGTTGTGTTTCACTAGAAAATGTACAATGAGCTTGATGAAAGAAAACACATTTCATAACCATGGAAACTGTCAGTAACATCTGTAGATCTCTCTCATTTCTTCATGAAGATTGAAAAAGTCATTAATTTTTGTTGATTTTTATTTTTTGTGTGTGTGCGAAAAAAGGGGAAATCAATGATGGGCATAATTTTAAATCACATATGGCTAAGTATTTAGGAAACTCTGGCACAATGAAGTATGACAAGCAGTAAAAAAATATTTAGATTCAAATGAATTTGTCAGGGATAGAATTTGTCTTTCCATAAAATTGGGTTGTCTCTGTAGTGTCTCTGCAAACACTTTAATGATACCTCTAATGATACTTTGAGAAAAATGTTGATGTGTATAATTCTTTTCAAATGTTTTTTTTTTCTTTTTTTTTTTTTTTTTTAAGAGAATCTGATACCTCTTTGTCAAACTTCATCCATCTGCCCAAAAATCTGAGAGGATTTTTTGAAGAGAACAGTCTCTGTGAGATGATGCTGACAGATTCTTTTGGAATTTGGGGACAGTGATGGCTGAGGAAATCAGAGTTTCTACTTGATACTTCAAAGCTGTTAAATATATTTCAATGATATTTTAGAATGAGAAATCACTAACATGAGAATATACAGCAAACAATGTGCTTGGGCTACTGCAGCTGAGGATTGCAATGCTCTAGTCAACTTAAATTCATAGATAGACATATCATTTCCATTAAAATCTTTTCTTAATGGTCACACTTTTTAGTTAAGCATAAACATTTTGGGCTGTATTCCCATTGACTTTTTTTAACTCCATGTAGAATTGCATGTATAGTGAGTGAAAATTACGTAAACCTCATCATAAAACAAACAAACAAAAAACTGAGTTATATTTGCTCTCCTCTATTTCTCATATAGAGGTCAGACTTTTCTCTAATACTTCTTCTTGAGCTATTTCACTATGCCAGTCTTCTCCATGTCTCCACCTCAGCACTTTTGTCCATACCTTTCCCAAAGGCAGAGGAGCTCAAGTTTAATAGATACCGCATATCATAACTATGAGATCTGACTGTAAGATGCAGTGTTTCCTATCCCTTTGAATTAAATTCGCTGACATCCAAAACAGAAGTGGATCTCTCTGCAGCAGAAGTTGATCTGCCATAGAGAATGGATCTGACTGGAAGAGGCAAGACTGATTGGCATTAAAAATAAATCATTAGTTTCCTGAAAGAAGATTGGTTGTAAGTCCGTTCTTCTCTGAGATAGCATTTGGGAGGAATTAAATGATAGGTGCTGGGTAACTCTGCACTTTTTATGGAAATTGAACTCTATAGTATGGACCAGACCAGACCAGAAAGCCCTCTAGGTATCCTCTGATCAACAAGCTAGAGCATTAGGACTACTGTTTCAGCTACGTCTATTAAGGAAATGTGATTTCAATCAGAAAAGAGAATATACAGAGAAGACATATCTCTCCTTGCTTTCAGATATGCTATGGTTCTTTTGCAGCCTGGTATTACAATCCTGTCACAACTGTATTGCTAGGCTGTGTTCTCCTAGTTTCCTGCAAGCAGCTGAGAAGTCCTCAGAAGTCAGCTGAGAAGTAGGACAGAAGGCATAATGCCTGCATTTCCTTTTTCAATGAATTCAGTCAAGCAGCCAGAAAAGTGTCTTTCCTTTTCAATCCCTTCACTCAGAATGGGAACCAACAGGTATATGGCTTGTATTAACTGGTTGAAGATTATATCTGCCTATCCCTACCCTTTCTACAGGAGGAATTAAATCTGCATGTACACTATATGCTCTGTGATCTTTTTGGGGGAGTCAGAAATCTATCTCATATCCTTCTTAGAAATACCATGGAAGCACACCTTGCTGCTCTAAAGAACTCTAAAAAGCATCACATTTAATTGGAACCTATAAAACATATACATACAGAAAGTTGAGGGGAGGGGTAAAAGAAACCAAACCCTTGTGAAATGTTGAATTTCAAAACTTTTCAAAAATGTGGGACATCTCTTGATAAGCTATTTCAAAACCTTTTAGATTAATGTATTTATTTTGAAAGACCAATCATATTAAAGATAATGTGTAGCTTGAAACTGTGAACATAATATCTCTTATTTTTTAAGATGTTTTAATAATTGCTAGGCTATTCACTGCAACCCAAATTGCATTGTATAACATGGGAAGGATGTTTGTTCTTTGAAGTGAGTCAGATTTCCATAGTTTGTTGTTGTGAGAATGTTCTTCAAAAGACTATGTAAATTAACAGATTTTTATACCAATAAATGAAATGTCATTTCCAAATGTTCAAAAATATGACTCAAACACCAATGATTCATGATCTTTAAATGATCTTTTATTAGTAATAGTATGAAAATGATGATTTCTTTGCTATTTTGATTTTAAATGCAGAATCTATTCACTTCCGTTATTTTCTTAAAAAAAAAAAATAGAAACAAGACATTTCAGATTCTTCTATAAACAATTATCTGAGAAAATGAGTTTTGGCTTTAAGAAAAACAAAGAACATTGTGAGATCCCCAAAAATCATGAACTGACAATCCTGAGATATCACAGGAGTAGGTATATTAAAGTATTCTTCGTAGGTTTTGTTGGAGAAACAGAACATGTTTTCATGCATTTCTAATGATTCTCTATGTACAGCTCTTTACATGAAGCACTTCATGATGTATTTAGATGTCCCTGTCACAGTGAATCTTTGTACTGACAATAAAATATATTTCATATTTTAAATTCCATTGAGTTTTTCCTTGTAATTTTCTTCTAGGTATTCCTTCCATGTATCTTAAAAATATTTGAGCTTCTGTTTTCTTATACTGAACTGCCGTAGAAATGAAATGCTTTTTCCAAATATAGCAGTGTTCCTATGTTGATTTTCATATGTAGTGCTTTTTCACCTCATAATTTTTATATCCGTGTTTATGTTCTGATTTAAAGTGGCATCTTCTCCATTGATATAAAGGGTTATTAAAAAGAAAAAATTAAAAAAAAAAAAGGATAAAAATCAGCAAAGCTAGAGGAGAGTTGAAATTATGCATGAATCCTCTTATGTCTTACATTTTGTTGTGTATGTTACACTGGAAAAACATGTCAGAAATATAACGAATACACAACCAGTAAAGTTAACGAAAAAAAAAAATCAGTGTGAACAGAGGACTAAATTATCTAAATAGGAAAATAACATGCTTAAAACTATATTAACTGGACATATCTAGGCCTTTTAGGTACGTAAACAAAGATAAAAAATGCATAAATACATACCTGTCTAAGGTTTTCAAATTTATATTCATAGATATTATTATCAAAAGAAAAAAAAAGTTTGTAAAGTAGACTCCTGTGTATTCACTGATCTAATCCATATTAGTTTTACTTCTTGAGTAATTATTTTCAAATAAAATAAAACTCTGGAAAAGATATTTTAAATTCATGACCATATGAGTATGTCTTTTCTATTTGGAAGCTATTACCATATTGTATCTCTACATTTTAGTTGCACACTCTCTCCCAAAACTACTCGAGCACAATCTAGATATCTGACAGAAAAAAATGTCAAAATCAAGTATTGCTTCTTGATTATAGCCTACATAGCTTAAAGCCAGAAGACTTGCAAACATCTAATTAAAGTAGAAAACATCTAATAGAAAGCTAGCAAACATTTAATACAAGAAAGAAAAGCACAACATCACAGAAAAGACAGAAGAATAAAGTGCTTTTTGCAGTAGATTTGAGAAAACTGGAAACATAACACAATTAGACACATCAGGGAGCCACAATGCATAAGAGAACATTTCAGTAGTGACAGTAAAGTCCATAAAAATTGTATGGTTTATTGGAGCAGAGCTTCACATGAATGAAACTGAAACAGCTGCCTGCTGGGATTAAGCATTAGATAACAATGAACTGGCCAGCTGCTGACTACTCAGTACAGTAGGCACCTGTGAAAGGTAGTCCAGTTTGCCCAACTCAGCAATGCTGATGCCAGTGATAGCACCATTTTAGTTCAAAGGATCACATTTAATTCCAAGGACAATGAATATCAAGGTACCATGCTCGCCCCTTACAGCAAAGGCACTGACGTAAGTGAAGGTCCTGTGTTTCTTTTACAATTTGTCATGCAGTACATGGTCTGATCTTTTGAAAAATCTACTGCAACTAGAGACATTAAAATCCATTCTCCATTATGTTAAGAAACAATAGAAGCCTCAAAAGAAAATGTCTGTGTAGGACATTGCCCCAAACAGAAGTGTGTGTGAAATATTCCAAGATTTAAAACTACATTATTGGAAGGCTTTGCAGAGCCTTGTTTAAGGGAGCAGTGTCCATTAATTCAACATGGGGAGAGAAGACAGAAATTGACTTAAAATCGGGAGAGGAGATCAAGAATTAACATGAATGTAGTAGAATGTAAAATCTTAGGAATCTACAAAACCTCAAGTGGCAGTGTTTGGGACAAGCATTTGACAGAAGTCTGTCTGTAAGAGCAAATTAAAACCTTCAATTTTATCGGTCCCTTCTGTGATTATCAAAAAAGATCCTAAAACATTATATGCAAATAAACAGGTTCACGTGATTAATACTCATCCCCATTATCATTGTGTCTGCTTTCTAAGTAAAAGGCTATATAGGCTGCTGAGTAGTGGGCTAACTGCTTGGGTCAGAACAGAGAAGCCTCTTTCAGTTTAAGTGGTTTTCCTTCTAACTAATTTTCTTCCTTTCTAATTTTTACCACTATACACCCACCTACAGGCAAACAAATTTTAAAGATGCAAAATTAGCTTTAATACAGCAGAATACTTTATGGCCATTCTTATAAAAACCACAAATCACTTTTTTTTTTTTTTTTCCTGTTCAGAACTGAAATGGACTACTGTACAGATACTCCCAAATAAAACAATAAAACTATGGTAGAGCACATACATTAGATAGAGATGTTACGTGTTTTCTCACAAAACTGTTGCCTATTTTGGCCATTCTAGGTATTGATAGATATCATAGGAAAAATAGGCATAAAGTTATCTAAAACTAACTGTGTCCTTACTAGACATAGCCTAACCAGTAAGCCCCAAATTTGGGGCTAATTTAAAAAGTAAATTTAAATATGAATTTTCTGGATCAGTCTCTTCCTTGGTGTCTGATTGCAAATAAATGTTCCCACGAGGACAGATTTATAGTTACTGCTGTAATGTATTCATTTTTTTATGTCACATTCATCTTGAGCTTTTCCAATAAGAAATGTGATGATGAATTCAAATATGGGCTATCGTTACACTCATCTTTTCCCAAAAGAAAGAATCATATGTGTAGTGAGGTGATTTTTTGGTTGTTTATTTATGTGCATAATATGTGCACTCTGCACAGGGGTTTATAGTAGAGGTGTACTTTATTTTTCATCAGAAAGAAATTAGGTGGTGAAATAATCTATAAATTTCTGATTTATCTAAGAATTGTTATAGTGAACAGGCAGTTATCAGTGGGAATAAATAAATAAAACCTTGCCAGTTCTTTTACAAATTCTTTTTTATTTTTAACAGAGGTATGTATACTGTTGAATTATATACATATTCTGAAAATATATTTCTAGTTTAAAGTAGCAGAATGCTTGAATGATTAAATTGTGCCCATGGAACCAGTGTTTTGAAAATCTTTATTCCAAGACATATTAAGTACTGTACCATGGAAGATAGCTTTTCCAGGAACAAGTTAATTCAGTGCAAGAAAATTAGCTTTTATACCATTGTATACCCAAATATTCCCAGATATAACACAATTTTAGAAAAAAGATACTGGTGTGAAGATCAAAATACACCTGATTTTCAAGATTGTTTTAATATTATCTATGCTTTCCATGGCCATTAACATTATTTTCAATAAGGTGTATCCTCCAGTATCCTGCCATGGAATCTGCTCCTGCTCATAAACTGCAGGATTTAAGTTGTGCTACTTTCAAGCACTTTTCTAAAATGGAACTAGTGAAGATACCCTGAAACTAGCTCAAATGGTGGAAAAGGACACATCTGTAAGAGCAAGCCACTGTTTCTGAGGCTCTTTTTTTTTTTAAGAACTGAATAACACTACAAATCCACAGTTGCCAAAGTACTCTAAGATGCAAGCTGGTAGCTCTTCTTGCACTGTCCAGTGCTCTGGGGATGTTATCACCTCTGTGTAACATTGGTAGACATGTGGTTCGTGCAGTATTTGCTATAATTCCATTTTGAAATATCAGGAGATGAAGGCCTGAATTCTCAAAGCATGTATATGCCTCATTTCCTGTAAAATCAGTGTAGAGGGCTTTACATGTTCTGAGTTTCTTTCTTTTCTAAGGGAAACTGAAGCTGGAAAGATTGTGCATGGATAAGAATTTTAGGCTGCGGTTATCCAGATTTAAAAAAAAAAAAAAAAAAAAAAATTTTTCGATTTTTCTGTGGTTTCTGTATCTCTGTTTATGTGACTTCTTTCTAAGTTTCTCTCAAACTGTTAGGCACAGACCTATCACTCAATACTTTTAGGAGTGTGTAGGCTCAGGAGTGGAATTTAATAGTTCACATGATACAGTATCTTCTTCAGTCCTTTTTGAGCAGCATTCCCAGGCTTAGTGAAGGCTATATTGCTTAGTGAAGCTTTTTTACCTCCTTCTCAATAAATAAATAGACAGATAGATAGATAGATAGATAGATAAAAAGATTAGATTCCTTGACTTCAAAAACCTGAGGATTGGACAGAGCCTTAGATGACTTTTGTCTTGATCACTGTCGGGAAGGTAGTTTCTGATGAACAAATTTTAAGACAAATAATGTTGTTTGGAGAAGTGTGGGTGTCTGCAAAGCACTGGTGCTGTTAACATTACAGTGACATGACTAAAAGCCTGGTGCAAAATCCAAGATGTTCAAAAACACAAGTGCAGTTATTATAAGACCATAATAATCCTCAAAACCTATTTTCTCCTCATCTGTCAAGTGATGAATTGCACACCACAATGTGAAATCTAGCTCATTGTCTCTTTGTTCTGGGCCACTATTCAAGTATATGGATTAAAATCACTCTATGGTGGGGCACAAGTATTGGGAATTCAGTCAAGCTATTTTGTTGCAGTAGCATGCTGAGGCTATGATGTTTAAGTGACTGAGTTAGAAGACAGAAAAGAGGAGGAATTATGCAAAATAAACGTAAAGACTGCCAAACTATTACTTTATGAGCTGCTCTTCTGGGAAGCAGGTTTATCGGTGGTGATACTTCATTCAGGCAAATTGATGTGGGGACTATTAATGGTTGGACTAGATATAGCTGGATGTTATTGTCAGTAACATCACACACCTCAGCATTATACAGTGTGCTGGCACCAAGGACTTTTTCTGACAAGGCAGGTTTTGGTGTTTTGTGATTTCCTTTTTATTATTATTATTACTATTATTATTTTATTTAACTGCTGATAAAAACAATGAAAGCAATTAAAACATGCTCAGAAATGAGCTAAATGCCACTGGGAGTGTTTTACACAGCAAGTTACCCAAATAACACATTGGGTGTTTTCTTAAACCAAATTTTGGTTTTGAGTCACTGACAGCTTTCTCACTAACCTCAAGCTAGCACTAAAGAGACCTGTGCAACTCCTTCCATTTGGTTAATTCAGGTTAGATAACTGAGTAAAAGAAATCTAGGTGTCAGATAAATAACACGATATTTTAGTACAACATATTTATTTAAAACAATCTATTTTGTCATAATTATTAACATGTGACCTTCAAGAAGTTCTCAATAGAAACTACATAGAATATTTTACCTGAAATAAGTGTTCTTCTGAAGGTGTTGTTGCTATAAAACAATAATTTATGTTTATGTAATTGTTACGACTATGCATTTTTTCTGTAATAATACCAGTATTTGAATTCATGTATTTATGTGCTTGTAATTATTTAGAACTTTTTTTCTGAAAGGTAACTCTGTAACAGACTGGGTACACAGCTTATCTCCAAAGGATTTACCTTGTAAGACTGCAGAAGCTCTGTGAGTCAGAGCATTCACAGTACCATAATAAAATTCTTCTTGTTACTCATCAAAAACCTCAATGAATTTGGGACATTTTCTGCTTGCTTGTGTCGAATCTGAGTTGATCTGTACATAGAAAAGCCTGTGTCTTAATGTAGCAAACTGGGAAAAATATACTGGTATATAAAAACAGCTCTGAACCTAAAGAAGTGTAAATACTATTTCCTTATGATTCGAAATCTAATTCATATCAGAGGCATAAGAGAAAGATGCTCTTTGGCAAGGCAGAGACTGAGTTACTAATGTGCTTCTGGAAAATTATAGAAATTAATCTACAAAATTTAAATAGAGCTGCAGGCTTTCAAAGAATGTGTATAAAACATATTTGTATGCATCTAGCCTTGTAATCATGATGTTCCTGATATTTTAGATTACATCTGCAGTTTTAATTGTTTATCAGATTAAAAAATAAAATAATAATAAAAAAAAAAACTAACACTTTCTCTCAGGTTTATTCACTTATCTTTGCATTTGTGTAAGTTTGACTTCTGGCAGTAATTTTCAGGTATAATTCTTATCCATAAAGTTAATGAGAAATGTTTTTCCTATCTTGCAAGATCCTTAAAACATCAAAAGTCCACCTAGATGAAGTCAAAAATCCCTAATTAAAAACATGCAGTGATTAAGGCTTGCAAGAAGGAATAAAATAATGGTATAATGATAGTTATTATGGCAGTGACTTCATTTCCTGTCTTCACTATAGTTCCCACGTAGTTGTGGCCAAGGCACTTAAACCATGTCTGCAAAAGGACTGGATTGTAGCAACATTTCACCAGAGTTGAGTTCTGAAGGATAGTATAATGCTTTGTGCTCTGAAATTCATCATCAGCTAGTGCATGGATTTCTCCGCTGTACCTCAGTTTCCTGCCCATACAATAGGAGTAATATCACCATATTTCCAATTGGGGTAGTTGTAGACATAATTATTTACATATCTATGAAGCAGTGGGATACCCTAGTCATGAACTTCTTAGAACAGTCCATGAGGAGTTAATCATAGTTCCTATTTAGAAATAAGGTTTGAATTGCATCAAGTAAGTAAAGTCTTGGATCACACACTGAATAATGAGGGTAAAAGAAAATACTGATCATTATATTGATCACTAAGTGATCACCATATATTCATGGACTGGAGTGACGCTGAGGTCCTGTGGAAAAGATGGTGTAACTAAATACATTGTATAATGGTGTAATTAAAGATTATGACATAATACATATGTATGAGGGGTCAAAGTAAAATCGCAGAAGTAACCCTAAACCTGAAACCTGACATTTTCAAGCTATTGAGCACTCAACCTAATAAGTCTTTTAAACATATTTTTGTCGATATGTATAGTATATGTATAGGCAGTATATATCTGTCTGTGTAAATGATGGACCGAATAAAAGAATTTGAGAGAGAATAATATTAAATCTCAGACTGATTAATTAAATTCCGTAGTTCTTTTGACTGTTGATGGTCTGATATGTTTATCTTGAAAAAAAACTTGTCTTCTTATCTAATATATTTTTCTCACCTGCAAATTGTAGATTTGGTCTACAGAAGAATAGTTGTGAATGACACAATACTTGTGTAGCATACAATTCAGAATTTTTCTCTATCTTCCTTGCTATCTCATGTGTCCACATAGCTTGTCATTACAAGAGTCCTCTGGGGCCAGAGGCTATTGCGATAAACAGGAAGAAGAATTTTTTCAATCAAATCTTAAAATTTTTCTTGTGACTACCAAAGTACTGGCAAGTATGCAAGAAATGAAGTCACATTTTTTATATTGCAAAAAAAAACATTATTTCAGACCACAGGGACAACAATTTATCAGCTACTGACAATATTGTGGTCAGTAGCTAATCATTCACTGATACTTTCATATTAGTATGGGGAAAGGAGTTAAAAAAGGAGGGCAAAATATGTCAATTTCTGGCAATTGCTGTCCTTTTAACAGTCAGGTGAAAGTGCAGTAACACAGAGATGAACAGTGGAAATGAGAATGAAAGTTCTGTTTGTCTTCCTTACCTTTGGTTATGCAAAAACTAGAGGGACTTTGGGGTTGGGGTCTGCTACAGGCCACCTGATCAGGAAGAGTCTTTTGACGAGGCCTTCTTGCTTCAGCTTCAGCTTCACCTTCTTGCTTCAGCTGCAAGAAAAGCTGCAAGAGCTCACAAGCTCTTGTCCTGATGGGGGATTTCAACCACCCAGATATCTGCTGGGATAGCGGCACGGCAGGTTCCAGACAATCCAGGAGATCCCTGGAGTCTGATGAGGACAACTTCCTGGTCCAGTTAATAGACGGACCGACCCAAGGTGAACCCTTACTAGACCTGGTGCACACCAATGCATAAGATAGCATTAGAGAGTTTAAGACTGGAGGCTGCCTGGACTGTAGCGACCATGCCCTGGTGGAGTTTGTGATCTTGAGGAATATGGGTCTGGCAAAAAGCAGAGTCTGAACTTCAGGAGAGCAAATTTCCGGCTGCTCAAGGAATTACTGGCTGGGACCCCCTGGGAAACTATCCTTAAGGGCACAGGAACTGAACAGAGCTGGCAGTTCTTTAAGTACAACTTTCTGAGAGCGTGAGAGCTCTCAATCCCCCAGCAGAAGAAATCGGGCAGAGGAGGCGAGTGACTGGCATGGCTGAGCAAGGACCTGCAGCTTAAACTGAGGGGAAAGAGGGAAATGTACAGGAAGTGGAAGCAGGGTTATGTAGCCTGGGAGGAATACAGTGGTGTCATCCAGATGTGTAGAGGCGGGACCAGGAAAGCCAAGGCACAGATGGAGCTGAACTTGGCAAGGAATGTGAAGAATAACAAGAAGAGGTTCTACAGACATATAGGCAGGAGGAGACAGGCCAAGGAGAGTGTTCCCCCTCTGATAAATAAGATGGGAGAACTGGCTTTCTCAGACATGGAAAAAGCTGAGGTACTCAATAAGTGCTTTGCCTCAGTCTTCACTGGTGGTCAAGTTTCCTATGTCTGTCAGGACCCTGAGCTCCAGGAGAGGGTGAGAGGAGTGGTTTCCATCCTACTGTGACAGTGGAACAGGTCTGGGACTGCCTAAGGAAATTTGATGTGTGTAAGTCCATGGGCAAGATGGTATACATCCCAGGGTGCTGAGAGAGATGGCTGATGTGGTTGCCAAGCCACTCTCCATCATATCTGAAAAATCATGACTGTTGGGTGAAGTTCTTGGTGACTGGAAAAAGAGAAACTTTACTCCCATTTTTAAGAAAGGGAGAAAGGAAGACCCGGGGAACTAGAGGCCGGTGAGCCTCACCTCTGTGCCTGGGAAGGTCATGGAACATGGTAAGGCATGTACAAGATAAAGAGGTGATCCAAGACAGCCAGCATGTCTTCACCAAAGGCAGATCTTGCCTAACCAATCTTGTGGCCTTCTTTGATGGAGTGGCAGCATCGTTGGACAAAGGAAGGGCGATGGATATCATCTACCTGGACTTAAGCAAAGCCTTTGATATGGTCCCTCACCACATTCTTCTCTCTAAATTGGAGAAGTATGGATTTGAAGGATGGACTGTTAGGTGAATAAAGAATTGGTTGGCTGGTCGTAGCCAAAGGGTTGTGGTCAACGATTCTGTGTCTGGGTGGAGGCTGGTCACAAGTGGGATGTCTTGTTACTGGCGCTCTTTAACATCTTTATCAATGACATAGACAATGGAATCAAGTGCACACTCAGTAAGTTTGCAGATGACACCAAGCTGAGTGGTGCAGTAAATACAAGAGAGGGAAGGGATGCCATCCAAAAGGACCTGGACAGGCTAGAGAGGTGAGCCCATGAGAACCTAAAGAGGTTCAACAAAGCCAAGTGCAAAGTGTTGCACTTGGGCTGGGACAATCCCAGGTATTTATATAGACTGGGAGAAGAAGAACTTGAGAGCAGCCCTGCGGAGAAGGACTTGGGGGTCTTGCTGGACGAGAAGCTGGACGTGAGCCAGCAGTTCATGCTTGCAGCCCGGAAGGCCAACTATGTCCTGTGCTGCGTTAAAAAAAGGGTGGCCAGCAGGGAGAGGGAGATGGTTGTCCCCCTCTACTCTGCTCTTCTGAGACCCCACTCGGAATACTGTGTACAGGCCTGGGGGCCCCAGCACAAGAAGGATGTGGAGCTCTTGGAAGAGGTCTAGAGGAGTGCCACTAAGATGATGAGAGGGCTGGAGCACCTCTCCTATAAAGAAAGTTTAAGGGAACTAGGCCTGTTTAGCTTGGAGAAGAGAAGGCTCCAGGGAGACCTCATTGCAGCCTTTCAGTACTTGAAGGGAGCATATAAACAGGAGGGGGAATATCTGCTTACATGTGTTGATAGTGATAGGACAAAGGGGATTGGTTTAAAACTAAGACGGGAGATTAATGTTAGATATTAGGAGGAAGTTTTTCACTCAGAGAGTGGTGAGGCACTGGAACAGGTTGCCCAGGAAGGTTGTGGATGCCCCATCCCTGGAGGCATTCAAGGCTGGGCTGGATGCAGCTCTGGGCAGCCTGCACTAGTGGTTGTCAACCGTGCCCAGTGCAGGGCGGGGGTTGAAACTAGATGATCTTTAAGGTCCTTTTCAACTCAGGCCATTCTATGAATCTATGAATAATGAATTTCTATGAAGAAAAGTCTTTTTACTTTTTTATGCAGTTATAAATATAACATTATAAATATAAATTATAACAGTAATAATATAAACAATATTAGCAATAACAATAAAAGGAACAATATAAATTATAACAGTAATTTTAAAAGGAAATTTAAATGCAAAGTTATATTTTTAAAATACTCTTTTCCCTCTTCTCCTTCTAGACATATTCATACATGTATTTACTCCTGTAGAAAAAAAAAAATAAATAAAATATATATATATGTTTTCTGGATATAAATGTTCAAGGTTACAATTGCACCAAATTACCTTGGTAGTGTATGTGGTTGTTTTCATAGAATGCCACAGTTCTCCCACTGAGATAATTGTATTCCAGTAGTAGGTAGATTGTTCTTAGTATGCATAATATATAAAGCACTTTGGGATCATCTGTGGGTAGCAGGAGCTACTGTTAATGTCAATGGCTTTTAATCTACAGCAGTCAAAATTCGTTGCTATTTGTGTACTTTTGTTACAGTCGTTTGATCATCACTGCTTTCAAATATTGCATCTGTTCTTGGATGGTTCTCTATTTTTTTCATATCATCCAGTCCCATAGAGAAAATGTAGTTTTCTAAATAACAAAAGGACGTTTAAAAGATTTTACTGAAAATGTCAATAAAGCAGACATAATCACATTTTCAGAAAATTATAGAAGAGTTTTGCAAAATGTATAGTTTTCAGCACTGTATGTAATCTTGATCCTAGAACAAGATTACAAAGCAGATGCTCCATAAGACATTATCATACATTATTCCTTTGTTTATATACAAACTTTAAGGCACAAAGTTCAACTAAGAATTGATTTTCTCATTCATAAGTTCTATTAGATTCCAAATTAGTTTTTAAATTTGTAAGAAAGTCCTCTCTTATTTAGCAAAAATTTTAGGAATATACTTAGGTAACACCGATAGGATTCAGGCATGTGCTTATAATTGATTAATGAGTATTCATTATTGGCTTGGAGATCTTTAACAATATAGACCTGATTCTACTCAATAAACTCTTCATGAATCCTCAATATAAGTACAAAAGAATAAAATATGGTTTATTCTTATACTGCTGTTTAAACCAGGAACATGCCGAAATATGATTGTGTGGTTTAAGAAAAAAAACTTGAGCAATGTTTTTTCCATTGATGCCAGTCTATTTTATTAAAACAAAGTGGGTGTACATTGCCAATATATGTTGAAATGGATGATAATGCTGAAAGTAAATGGGGACTAAATAGAGATACTTGGGACACCCTTAATTTTATCTGTTATGTGGTGATTACCAATGAATGTAAAGTCTGAGGATATTAAAGACTCTAAATTTGTGCCCTTGTAAAGAACTATACCATTTGCATCCTTTTATTGACAGCTAAACAAAGTATTGATTTGCCATGAACAACCTTGGACTTTCTTGTCTGGTATGTACACACATTTAAAAAGAAAATTTCCTGCTGCAATTGCCTTTTCTTCTATCCTTACCTATTCGGATGAGTATTGAACTGGCGCCAAATTGCAAGTAGTGTCACTGATAAGTATTGCATTTAGAAGGGCTGATTTAACAAAGTAGCAGAGCAGCAGCAGGCTGGTTGTGGCAGTGACAGTACCACTAAGACGATTTCAAGGCATTGTCAGACTTTCTAAATCTTTCTCTTAACATCTCTCCAATTTTTTAATTTGCTCACTCATTCAATGTAATCTCTTTTTAGAACTAGTTCTGTTTCCCCTTCTGGAAGTCAAGTAGTAAACTATAGCCATTCCCTTCTACGTTTATATAGGTTCTTTTTCTTTTTTTCTTTTTTTTTTTTTTTTGGCATATACATATGTTAATGATTTATTAAGGCTATTCTAGAACTTAACGTGTTGTATGTATCCTGGACAGAGTGAAGAGATGCAATAGGTTATGGAAGTATATAACTGGCCTTTGCATGCTGTCAGTCTTTCTGCTAGATCTGCCTATGCCAAACACAAAGATGGAAGCAGGATAGAGAAAAAATAATCTGCAGGATGTATCACAAATTCGATTAGAAATGTTTGGAATGAGATAAATTAACAATGAAATGAAAAGATTCCAAGCTTTGACACACTGAAAGTCTGAATTCCAGATCCAAAGCAATGATGTTTGCAAAGGTTGATTCCTCATAGGAAACAGCAACCAAGATATTGGTGAAGTAACCAAGATATCTACTGAAATATAAGAGAGATGATTTAATGAACTGACAAGTGCAACGCCCTCAGGGAGATGATTGCAGGAGACATTGCAGTAAGTACAGTAGCAGTGAAATCCAGGGGACTCTGGATGGAATCAGTTGTTTGAGATAGACTGGACACCAGATGAAGGGGAAACAACAGATATATCCTTCATGAACAGCATTGTATATCCCTTTCTGTGTCATTGGGAACAAGAAATGAACAACAAGGAAGAAATGCCTATTCACAGAATAGAGTCTGATGAATTGAGAAAATAATCTTCTGAAGAAAGAAAACAATGACTGGCTTTGCAGAGCAGGAGACTGTAGAAATGGCAATTGCGAAGGCAACTTATGTGAATACACAATTGCTCTAGCAGCAGCAATTTTTTACAAAAGATCATAGAAGAAGACAGTAAATCATATAAACCTGCTTAAATTAGATTCTTTAAAGTCAGTGCATAATTTTTGTATAACTCTTTGTACAATTCATGCAATATATACAAACTTTATAGCAGAACTCACCTTGGGAAGGGTGGCAAGCGTGTTTTGGAGGTCAAAATAAGGATTAGAGAAAAGACCTTCTTTGAATTTCATGTGATTGATTTTAGATGAGTGCAAAGCATTGCACTTAGAAAGGAGAAATAAGACACATTTAAAATAGGATAGAGCTGGCTATATAGTTGGACTGAAAAAGATAGAAGGCTTATCTCAGAGTGAATATAAGACTTCAATGTGATCCTGTTGCAAAACAGGAAAATTTGGAATGAATTAACATGACTCTTGGTTGTAAGACACAGGAGGCAATTTTCTAGCACTCCCTGGCTTTAGTGGAACCTTGGCTGGAACAAAGTCCAACACGATGGTTTAGAGCAGATAGTGGTAAATTGGAAAGTACTAACAATAAGAGGAAGTATAGGAAAAAAATGACCTATGAAGAAAAAGAAAAAGAAAAAGAAAAAGAAAAAGAAAAAGAAAAAGAAAAAGAAAAAGAAAAAGAAAAAGAAAAAGAAAAAGAAAAAGAAAAAGAAAAAGAAAAAGAAAAAGAAAAAGAAAAAGAAAAAGAAAAAGAAAAAGAAAAAGAAAAAGAAAAAGAAAAAGAAAAAGAAAAAGAAAGAAAAAGAAAAAGAAAAAGAAAAAGAAAAAGAAAAAGAAAAAGAAAAAGAAAAAGAAAAAGAAAAAGAAAAAGAAAAAGAAAAAGAAAAAGAAAAAGAAAAAGAAAAAGAAAAAGAAAAAGAAAAAGAAAAAGAAAAAGAAAAAGAAAAAGAAAAAGAAAAAGAAAAAGAAAAAGAAAAAGAAAAAGAAAAAGAAAAAGAAAAAAAAAAAAAAGAAAAAGAAAAAGAAAAAGAAAAAGAAAAAGAAAAAGAAAAAGAAAAAGTTTAAATAATTGTGTGTATTCTATCTAGGAGAGAGAAGAGTAAGGGATAGGAGGTAGCAAATGTGTCTTCCATTAGGTAAAAAGGTGCTATAATGAGATCAGGGACTGATTGTTCTCTGGGACCATAAAGTCTAAGACAAAGAGAAACCAGTTGAATTTTCAACAAAGGTATTTAGTTTAGATATTGAGGCTTTTGAAAGCCAAGGATTAGTGAAGCAACACAATAAGATATTTCCCTCTCTTCCCTCTTTCTTTCCCCTTCCTTCCCTCCCTCCCTTGCTCCTTGAACAATAATCTCTTTCTCCCCACTCCACTCTCTCCCTCCTGTGCTTTCTCTTTCATTCATGTGCTCTCTTTCTCACTCACTTTTTTTCTTTCTCTCTTTCTTTTCTTTCTTTCTTTCTTTCTTTCTTTTCTTTCTTTCTTTCTTTCTTTCTTTCTTTCTTTCTTTCTTTCTTTCTTTCTTTCTTTCTTTCTTTCTTTCTTTTTCTTTTCTTTCCTTCTTTCCTTCTTTCCTTCTTTCTTCTTTCCTTCTTTCTTTTTCTTTCTTTCTTTCTTTCTTTCTTTCTTTCTTTCTTTCTTTCTTTCTTTCTTTCTTTCTTTCTTTCTTTCTTTCTTTCTTTCTTTCTTTCTTTCTTTCTTTCTTTCTTTCTTTCTTTCTTTCTTTCTTTCTTTCTTTCTTTCTTTCTTTCTCTTTCTTTCTCTTTCTCTTTCTCTTCTTTCTCTTTCTTTCTTTCTTTCTTTCTTTCTTTCTTTCTTTCTTTCTTTCTTTCTTTCTTTTTTCTTTCTCTTCTTTTACTTTCTTTCTTTCTTTCTTTCTTTCTCTCTCTTTCTTTTTTTCTTTCTTTCTTTCTGCCTTCCTACTTTTTTTTTCCATATATGTTCACAAATGTTCTTTTAAAGTTTGTCTAAGTGTTTTTAACGTTTTTAAATATTACTATTGTGTCAATAAATGTAATTAAAACTGAGATGATCATTTTATTCAGAATCTCTTTTTTCCTGCTTGCTAATGTCCTTCTCCGAAATTTATCTTTCAAGATAATGCATCTAATATTAATTCTTTTCTAGCTTATTCTGTAGTACGTTTTCATTAGACAAGTCTGAAAAAAAAAAAACCTCCAAAAGAAACCCAAACAACAAAAAAAAGAAAACGTATTATAAAAAACATCAGTTCCCAGCACTAAGAATGAACTAATTGAAAGAAAAATGTATTAGAAATGCTATGTCCTAGTTATTGTAAATTCCAATTGAATTTTCACAAAACTTTTGAATTACCTATGTGGAAGGGTTGTCTGTGTGCTTGCTTGTTTGATTTTGTTATAGGATTATTTATACTTTGTTACACTTTGCTAGCTTAGAAATTGCTTGTGTATAAAAGATTAACTTCGGCATGTGAAGGGTGGTCTTTCTCTAAAGTGTGCAACACCATTCGGTAGGGAAAGCCTGTGCAGGCAAGATGGACATGATGCCCAGAAGGTACTGCCTAAGGGTAATGGGTACAGGATCCCTGCAGTGGGACACTCTCAGCTTGTCAGGGACAGATGACAGTGTCCCCCTTTTCGGCTGCCCACCCTGGAGAGAGATTCCTTGGCAATGTGGCAGCAGGGGATAGCTGCAGCTCAGCCATTCCAGGTCTTGGGAGCTGCTGTTGACTGCGGCTCACCTGGTTTGTACCCTGATCTAACCCTGTTGCCTCATGGCTCTGACTGCACCTGGCACTCACCCTGTGGGTGTCGGCCCTCTTCTCACAGCCCCTCCTGGCCATCTCAGGGCTGTGTCTGAGACTGGTTCCTATACCAGTCCTGATCATGACCCTATGATCCCCAGGCCTGAGGCTGCCTCTGGCTGCTCTGCTGAGGTGGTGGCTTGGACCCTGGCTGCCAGGCTGTGACTTGACAGCCCCACAGGAAGCCTCCTCTGGTCATAGCCCCTAGGGAGCAACTAAAACTCAAACATTGTCTTGACATGGTGGGGATTGGTGGGAGTTATGGACCTGATGATTGAATGCTATGAGAAGGGCTGCACAAGGCATTGAACTGAAGAGACTGTTCGGTGTGGCTGAGGGTCACACTCTCCACAAAACTGCAGTGTAGGGCTTGACAGAAGAAACTCTTTCTAGGCTGGGGCACCTGTGAGTGTTGTTGAGGTCTGCATTTGCCGGGGCTCCCTCACGACATCTCAACTTCCATTCAGTCAGGGCTCAAGCACAAAGTACTCATGCCACTCATCATTGCTGGTGCACAAGAGAACCTAGACACTCAGTTACACGGCAGCTGAATTGGTCGTTTATGGTGGCTCATGCTACCTGTGGTCCTGAGGAAGGCATGGCTTTTGGCAGAAGTCACAGGATGACGTGTCCTGGTGTTGGGGACTATGTGTTTGCAAAACATTGAGCTAACATGATCTTACTAAGAGAATGGTTGGAAGTCCTGACACATAGGAAGAACTTCACAAATTCTAAAATATGGTTTTGGGTATCTGATAGGAATAAAAGGGCATTTCCTCCACTCTCCATAGTTAAGCAGTAATCTCACCACTGAGTAATCAGTGTCAAAGACAAATGGGCACCAAAAGTGTGCATAACAGTGGTGAAATAAACACAACCATAAGGAATTTTGCAGGTTATAGTTGTCTTCAAAGGACTATTTGTATCACCGTGGGCTTGGAGAAAAACTGAGCACGATGAATGTAAACGCATAACTTAAACCTAGTTAATTTTCTAATTCATTACAATACTTCTTTCCTATAAGCAGCTTGGAAAATTATTGATTAAACAAACAAACAAAACCTAGGTTGATTTTTGGCTGGCAAGTACTCCGGCCCTAAATCAAATGTTGAATCTGAGGCAGCAGTGTGCTTATCAGCCTCAGGTCATGTCCTTAATGCTCAATGAAAGGGAAACCTGTTTCTCATTCAGTGATTGCTCAGCTATAATAAACTGCTAACATTTTTTAATTTGATACTTTACATACTCATTAAACTCTGGTATCATATAACAGGGCAGAAGGTTTGACTTTTTCCCCAAGAGCAATTTTCCCCGGAAGCCTGAACATTTCATTGCCATACTGTAATTTAAAGGGTTATGGAGGCTTGGTGGAATAAATTACACTGTTTATGAAAATAGCCAAAACCAAAGACAAACTTAAAAAAAAAAAAAAAAAAAGCCCAACTTTAGTGCATATACTGTTCAGTAGCTGCAAATCACATATAGGAGGGTAAGTTATGAACAGAGAATTTTATAACTAAACTATCACAGTCTTTATCTCCACAGGAGGGGAAGAAAGCTACAGTATAACTATCTTAAAAACTGATTTATTATGATACTTATTTCCACATATATACAGAAAAAAAAAGAAAAAAAAAGAAAAAGAAAAAAAGAACCCCACACTCAGCCATGTTGAATTTATACACCGAGCTACAGAATGCAGAGAAAATAGTTATCAAAGTGACTGTCATAAATGAACAACTAATCCAATGTAGGAAAATAAAACAGGCACTTAGGCATCAAGGCTTAAGATTTCAGCCCTTCTTCTGATTCTATTTCCACATGAGTAGGAGGTGGTGGGATCAGGCATGAAAGCTGTGTTAAATTATCTATTAAAAAGGAAAAATAATAAAGAATCCAGGTTAATAATTAGAAATAATAAGTTTCAAATTAATTAAATAGAGGAACAGGACAGAAGAGTTTATACTTTATTGAACCAGGAATGTATGTTGTGAGGCATAACACTATAAACTAAAATATATTCAGTAAGCTGGTGCACCTATTAATAGACCAATCAAAAATGGGCTGGTATATGTTAAAATTCATATAAAACAGTCACTGCATTTTAAACAATTCTTAACCACAAAGCATTTTGCATGTGCTAATCACTTGTACATATTCATTCATGGTGATAAGTAGTTTGTGGTGGGAATTTAGCTGAAATATACCACCTAAAATAACTGTTTCCCCACTGTCAACTCCTTCTTATGTTAAACTATGTATTTGCTCCTTAAGAGGTTCTACATGAGGTGGTGATATCAGTCCATTCTCTGTTATTTTGTAGATCATTTTTGCTGACTGATGCCTCTTTGAATACTCTTCTTTGAATACTTCTTTTGAATGGCTGATGTTCAGTCCATATTGTATTGATGTTTAAGACTTGAACCTGAAGTCTGCTTTCATCCACTCAGCCTATGTATATGTATATGTATATGTATATATATATATAAATGAGAAGTGAGATGACTGATTCTCTGGGCAGGAAAGCTCATGCAAGCTGATGATCATTATGTAGGTTAAAAATACAAATTTGTGATCCTCACCAAGACAGCATGGAGGCAACTACCCCCAGCTATTTTCTGTAACAAACCAATGGCTGAACTTGGGTACTGCTACCACAGGCAGTGTGCCTGTGTCTTTTTTAGATAGGGTCATTGAGCTTTTATGAAAAGCTAGACAGAAAAAAATGTCCCTCTACAATAGCAAAAGACCAAAACAACAGAAAAGTAGATGCTGCCTCATGGCTTCAAAAATGAGTAAGCACTCTATGGATGTGATTCTCCTTTACAAAAACATTACAGTATAAAACACAGAGCCAGCATAGATTGACAATATCTCTCAAGAGAAGAAAAGGGCAGAAAGGAAACTGAAAATTAGCAGGAAAGGAAACTAAAGGAGAAAAATGATAGAAAAATAGACCTCAACAGGTGCTGATACAAATATGAGATCACATAAATAAATAGAGGATTGTAAAGCATATAAAAGTCAAAGGGATGTATGGAGATAAAACACCAGAGCAAAGGGATGGAAAGAAACATCAGGGTAAGATAAAATATTTTCCTGAAAGTAGATTTTGCTCTAGGGTCTTGGTTACAATTCAGGCAGAGAATGTTTCTACTTGTGAAGAATGGAATAGATAAACACATGCAGATTAGCATTTCAGCATGAGATCAGATTTATGATCTCTCTAGGCCAGAACCAGCTCTAACTGTGGGTATCAATTGTTTAAAAATTGCAAGAATCCTATAGTAACCAACCCTTGCATAAACTGCTCATCCACAAGTACAACATATTTCCTAAAAGGTAGGGACTATTTCAAGACTGAAGGTCATATCGCTTTATTTTATCCATAAATTCCAAATATTCATGCTGTTCTTAAAAATACTTAATCCTTGTTTGAATCTTTTTTTTTTTTTTTTTTTTTCTCCCTCAAACAATATCAAATCGTAGCATGCTTTAGTGAGACATCTGATTTGTCCTCTGGAAACTTCTATTTCTCTCAGCTGTAAAAAGAGACATATCTGTGACAACTATACTCTCAATCTTTCGATATTTCAGCTGGTGTTCAAAGTTAGCTATGGTGATTCTGGTAATGAATTATGGGTTTTGATATGCATGTGTCTACATTAGCTTCCAACTCAGACCAGAAAGAACTTTGTAGCAAATTTTCCAGTTTTACCCACATTGGTTTGCAACATGGAATGATTTGAGTGCATAAACTGAATTACTTCTGCATGAAATTAATCAAAATTCCTTCAAATGCTGTATAGCTGTCAGTAAAAGCGTCAAGACTGGAGTTAGTCAGAATTTAATCTACAAAAAAATGCATATGATATGGACATCAAATTCTTGGCACCAGCTGTTTCACTTGATAGATATGCTCTTATTGCCTAAGACAAACTGCTAATGCAGACATAACCATCTTTAATCAGTTATCAGTTTTACAGAAATTAAGTTTGTACTGAAAACTTTTGTCTGTGTGTGTGTGTTTTGCTTGTTTGCTTGTTTCTTTTTGGACTCCTCAACTGTACATCCTGTTCTTAACCCAATGGGAGAAAAGAATCAGTAGGCATATGAGAGGTAAGTTAGGCACAGATGTATACTCTTTGTGAATCTGTGGGGAGCAGGAATTTATGGTGGAAGTGAGGTGATGAAATTCAATAAATGATTGAGAGAGGGAGTATTGGTAGTTAGAGATGTGGAAAGATTGAATCTCCCTTGAGAAGATGAAAGGACAGTTCAGTAACTGGGAACAGCAAAGATCCATTTGGAGGGCAGGGAAGAAAAAGAAGTAGTTAAGATAGTATAGTTGTTTTCAGATCTTCAGTTCAGCTCCAATGCACTGAGGAAGTGATCTGAAAATTAACAGAGAATGGAGTGCAAATACTGTGGTATTTTCACAGAATCACAGAATCACAGAATCCTCTAGGTTGGAAGAGACCTCCAAGATCATCTAGTCCAACCTCTGTCCTAACACTAACAAGTCCTCCACTAAACCATATCACTAAGGGCTACATCTAAACATCTTTTAAAGACCTCCAGGGATGGCGACTCAACCACCTCCCTGGGCAGTCCATTCCAATGCCTAACAACCCTTTCAGTAAAGAAGTTCTTCCTAATATCCAACCTAAACCTCCCCTGGTGCAACTTTAGCCCATTCCCCCTCATCCTGTCACCAGGCACGTGGGAGAATAGACCAACCCCTACCTCTCTACAGCTTCCTTTAAGGTACCTGTAGAGAGCGATGAGGTCTCCCCTGAGCCTCCTCTTCTCCAGGCTAAACAACCCCAGCTCCCTCAGCCGCTCCTCGTAAGACTTGTTCTCCAGACCCCTCACCAGCTTTTTTGCCCTTCTCTGGACTCTCTCGAGCACCTCCATGTCCTTCTTGTAGCGAGAGGCCCAAAACTGAACACAGTACTCGAGGTGCGGCCTCACCAGAGCCGAGTACAGGGGGACAATCACTTCCCTAGACCTGCTGGCCACTCTGCTTCTTATACAGGCCAGGATGCTGCTGGCCTTCTTGGCCACCTGAGCACACTGCTGGCTCATATTCAGCTGCCTATCAACCAGTACTCCCAGGTCCTTCTCTGCCAGGCAGCTTTCCAACCACTCATCTCCCAGCCTGTAGCGCTGCTTGGGGTTGTTGCGTCCCAGATGCAGGACGCGGCACTTGGCCTTGTTGAACTTCATACAGTTGACCTCAGCCCATCGGTCCAGCCTATCCAGATCCTCCTGCAGAGCCTTCCTTCCCTCGAGCAGATCGACACACGCACCTAACTTGGTGTCGTCTGCAAACTTACTGAGGGTGCACTCAATTCCCTCATCCAGATCATCAATAAAGATATTGGAAAGGACTGGCCCCAGTACTGAGCCCTGGGGGACTCCACTAGTGACCGGCCTCCAACTGGATTTGACTCCATTCACCACAACTCTTTGGGCCCGGCTATCCAGACAGTTTTTAACCCAACGAAGCATATGCCAGTCCAAGCCATGAGCAGCCAGTTTCTTGAGGAGAATGTTGTGGGAAACGGTATCAAAAGCCTTACTGAAGTCAAGGTAGATCACATCCACAGCCTTCCCCTCATCCACCAAGCGCGTCACTTGGTCATAGAAGGAGATCAGGTTCGTCAAGCAGGACCTACCTTTCATAAACCCATGCTGACTGGGCCTGATCGCCTGGTTGTCCTGCAAGTGCCGTGTTATGACACTCAAGATAATCTGCTCCACGAGCTTCCCTGGCACTGAGGTCAAACTAACAGGCCTATAGTTCCCCGGGTCAACCTTCGGACCCTTCTTGTAGATGGGCGTCACGTTTGCTAGCTGCCAGTCGACTGGGACCTCCCCTGATAGCCAGGACTGCCGATAAATGATGGAAAGCGGCTTGGCCAGCTCTTCCGTCAGTTCGCTCAGTACCCTCGGGTGGATCCCATCCCCATTTTATTGAAACACACACAGGCTTTTATCATAAATGTGCATTTATATTTGCTAACTTTTGTATATAGGGAGTTTATAAAACAATGATGCCTATCCTTTTGGTTATGCTTGAAAAATAACTAATGTTTTGACATAAAATCTGGAGTTTTCCTACTCATTTCTGGTATAAACAGACCTATTGTGCATGCATGGTATAGTACCAGGATTATACACTGTAGTATTATTCAAATATGCAAAGTCCCAATGACATAATAGGCAGGGGAGAGTATGGTTTAATATATCTGTAATCCACATATTAAAGCTCTCTAAATATGATTTGACATGACAGTCCATAATACCTCTGAGCTTTAACATTCTGTTGTGTCTGTGACATATAAGCCACAAGTTACAGTATAGGACTGTCTCATAAAATTCCATTTGTAATCCATATTCTTTATTACATTTATTATACATATGTATCCGTATATATGTGTGTATTTCTAAAAATGTTAAATATCTACCCACACAGTATGGGAATTCAGAGATAATTTCTTCTTCCAGTCTGTAGTTCCACCTGCTGTGCCTATGCACTGAAATTAAGTAACCTCGAAGGGCTGTAGAATGTGTCTGTGCCATCAGCAGGGGAGTAAAAAGGGAGGTGTATATGGGAGGACTAATACTTGAAATCTGCCAACTCCACTGATATGGTAAAAATGACCAGTGATCCATTACATGCCATCCTCCTGTGTTCTCACTAAGTATGGTAAGTCTCTATTCCCTAGTTTGCAGTTTCTTGAAGTGTTTGACAGATGATCGTCTGCAAAGGGTGGTGGATATCAGTGCCACAGAGTTAACTGAGCTATTGGATTTTGTGCCTGGTGGTAGTTGTGCTTTCCATTGCAAAGATCCATTGCATGTATGAAAAAGGAAGATGGCAGCAGTACCATCTAAGAACCTAGAAACACCTGAAATGAGTGGCAGGGACCCTAAGAGAGACTTCATGCTAGGAGCATCCATGATCGACATAGGTGACTACATAAATAATTAGCTTTGAGAGAAAAATGCATGATTCAGGCTGTCTGGTATCATCTGTGGTTGCTACGACCTGTCTGTCTGCACAGTGAAGCAAGGTGTTTAATGGTGTGTGCTTTGGGTGTTTAACTAGGCATGTGGTGATTTTTCATCAGTGACAGTGTTAGCCAGCGAGCTGTATCTGCTATAGGCAGAAGACAGCTCTGGAAACAGCCCCAGATAGATGGTGTGTGTATCCCCATGGAATTGCTCTTGGATGTAGAAATGAGAAATTTTAATTGAGGGAAGGGGTGTGTGGTTGCAGTACCATGGAGGGAGCACGGGTGACCCTAAGTAATAAAACCCTTTTTGAATTATATTAGAATTTGTTTTATATACACACACACACATATATATATAACTTATATAGAGAGACCTTTCAGAATAGTTTGAGTTCCTTCATGATTTTAGAGGTCTCATATTTTAATGAAGATGCAGCCCTAGTCACTTCAGGATAAGGAGCAAGAAGACTAAGGAGAATGTTATTTTAATAACCTTAACAGATCATACATTTACGTGTCTAAGCCATTCTCTGTTCACACTGCCACCCTATCATTAGATCAATCTAATGCTCCTAATTTAATATGCCTTGTCTTTTCCATAAAGAATGAGAAAGCCTGTCTAAATGATTAGATCACTGTAAAGGAAAGGTCTGTTAGTGTTCTTTCTATCCAGTATATCATGTGGAGATATATGATAATCCTCATTATGCAGCATTCCTTTCTCTGGGCCTGATCGGGTTCCACAAATAGGAAATGCTCAAATTGCCAATATTCTTTTGCATAGCTTGCCAATTTGCCTGCTGCTTTTCCACTGGGACCTGTTCCAGACTGCTTCAAAACCTTTCAGTGACCACTTACATTAGTCTGTTTTTTCCATTGTTGTACTTGTGAACTGTCTGAGATTTTTTATGGTAGCTTTTAAACATTTATCTCCCTGTCTGTTTACTGCTGCCCGAGCAACATGTTTCCCGAATCTTGTCTTTATGAAAATGCACACCAGAGACTTGTCCTTTCAACAACTTCTAATTAGGCTGCTGAGGTTGAGATCTGAGCAAAGCAATTTTAAGGGTAACTTCCCTGAGCTGGCTCCAGTGCTTCCTGCTTAGCAGAGCTCACTGCTTAAGAAGCTTATCAGCTAACTTCCTGCAGGTGAGACATTTGCCAATCATCTGACATTTCTTTTTCACTGTATCAGTGAGCTGGACTGCTGTTATGACAATAATAAGAATTAGAAAGAGGAACTGACCTTGTACAAAGGAACGTTGCGTCTTACATGCAGAACATAGTCTCTGTTGCAAGTAATGGTTCAGTTTCTGGGGTGCATGCAGTATCACTAGGTGTAAATATTCCTGCTTGTACCTGAAATGCATGCAAAGCTGGCCTTTGCATAGCCTTTCACTTCTGGTTCTTAATGTTTTCCTTGAAAATTTTGAGATATTTATCAATTTCCCATATCAAAGGAAAGGTTTCTTTCTGTCATCTTCCCTCCCCTCAATTCTCTGCCAGACAATGTTCTTTTAAAAGCAAACCTTTTTCTTTTTCTACTTCTGCCCCCTAGAATATTGTTCTTAATTCTGACTTTTCACAAAATGACAGTTCAGTCAGTGCAAACAGGTACTAAATTTGAACAGTCCAAATGTTAGTAAGATGTTCTTCAGCACTCAGAGGATAGTCTGTGGCATGCAGTATTATAGCTGCTTTTGAGAGCTTTAGTTTACATGCTGGACCATTTGGACCATTTGGGAAAATACAAAGTCCATTTTTATTGAAAAAAATGATAAAAATGCAATTTTTTGTTTTCTGTCTCCCATTTAATAAAAAATATAGAAAACAAATGTGTTATTTCTTCTATTTACTCCCAAACCTTTCCCCCCTTATTAAAAGTAAGACATAGTTATATCATTATTCCTGCTGGACCTAAGCATTCCATCCATTAGTCAGTATAGAAATTGTAAAAAAAAAAAATCAACTGTAAAACATACATTTACATTCATATTTTATATTAATCTATCAAAACTAATTTGTAATATTTACATAAAAATAGATGAGAAATTACAATTTTACACTGTACTCTCATTAGTGTTGTCCCTGAAAGAATGCTTGTATTTTTATAATTTCTGGAAAATTCTATAGTTATAATATTTAAAGATTAACCATTTCCTTTAAAAAAATGTTCATTTGAAGCTACAGAATTTGTTGACGAATTAGCCAGTGAGTCCTCTTTTGTAGTTCTACAACAGTGAGTCTTTTAAAATTAAATGCCTACTATAAATAAATAGATGTTTATTGTTCATTCAGTTTCTCCATGTATTTTATACAAAGACAAATAATTTGAGAGACGTTTAAAAGAGCTAGATTCTTTCTACAAGTACTAACTGATTTTACGGAGCTCTCTTTTCTCAGTATGACTTCAATCAAGAGATTAATAATGTAATTTCTGTGATAAGCATACTATTAATTCTCAGGTATCTGGAGAAAGAGATGGATAAGACATACTTTATCCTTTTTGTTAGACTTTGAGACAAGGAAGAAGTTTCTTTTGATTTTTCGTTGTGCCATATGTTAGGCCATGACACATTTCATTTCTGACCATTCTGCCTTATGCTTTCTTGGCCTCTTGCCTGTTTCTTGGGGCGATTTCACAACATGTGTCTTGAGCTCTATTTGATTCACTCCTCTGAGGTTGATTTTGTCCCTTGGTGACAATGCCTGTAATATAATTGCCTGTGCACAAGCTTCCTGCAGACAGAATTCTTCTGTGGAGTACATTTTGACACACCCCATGTGGTCCTCATGGTTTGCCAAAGCACTTGCTACATTACAACGTGGTTTTTGTTTTTTTTTTTTTTTTGGTCAGCAACAAGTGTCTTCCATGATATCTTTTTTTCTCTACTGTCCTGGCATCACTTTTATAAGGACACCTGTCTTTTTGGGTTCTTATCTGCAGAAAGTGAGTTAATAGCTAAGGATAATAAGAGCAATCACAGAGTTTGTTAGATTTTTATTGTTACTGAGTTACCATTAGGAATTTAAAGAAAGAGTAGTTTAATAACATTGATTAGATCCATAAAAGAATTGAAGCCACAGCAGCTTTCCATATTTTATATAATCAAGTCATTCAGGCAGAGAGAATAGAACTAGGTTCATTTCCCACTTTGGTATGACAAGCTGCACAATATCCTTTAACTAAGCCAACAAGTTATGGTAGGCAACGTCACTTTTTAACCTTTCTCATTGAAACTCTGACAATGCACAACACAAAGCTGAAGATTAATGCATCATAAGTGAACACAAGAGAAGCATCACGCTAGCTTAGTGGTTCAGCCTTTCACCTGAATAAAAAAGTGTTTTGTTCAAGACACTATTCATATAGTTGTTTCTGTATTCTACTTTCAGTGGTCTTTGGATAAATACATTAATGCTATGGACTGACAGGGAAGTCATTGCACAGTCAGGACCTCTAAGTCAGACAGGAGCAGAGTTGATTTTTCAGAATGATTGTTTTTGCATTTAAACATCTAAATTCCAAGCTCCACTTTACCACACAAGTCTTTGTGATGAAGGCTTGTCGGTGTTACCTTATCTACTTAACCTGAAATACTTAGCAGTTGATGTTGTAACCATTGGCAGGCGTTACTGATCTCAGATAGATTTGCAAGTACTCTGGAAATCTGAAAATCAGATTGTGGTATTTGGAGTTGTAGGATATTTTATTTTTTATTTTTATTTTTTTGAAGGCATTAAGTGTAAGGCATTAAATGTACAGTACAAGTATTCAGAATGAGTAAAGCTGACTAAAATGAAATTTAGTGTTTCTAATATGTCACCACCTATTTCTGGAGAGGTATAACAATGCACAGATATTCCGGCTGTGCATCACCCTGTATGGACAAACCTCAAAACGTTTGAATACACATCTAAAGATTCAGTCTTTTGCTACTATTTTTGGTCTTTTTTTGAACAGTATGCAGGGTCTAAATCATCTAGGATCATGAGATTTTAGAAATAAAAAACAACAACAACAAAAAACATAATCACAGTGTAATTTTTTAATTACATTTGTTTTTATTCTTAAACTGAAAAACTGAAAGTATCAGGAAATATGGACACAGCAAATGTAAATGAAAATTCACTTAAAAAAAAAAAACACTATTTTTTTTTTTTACTTTCAAAGTATCCTTGAGGTTTGGCATTTATTCAGCTAGGTAGTTACTCTCTGTCTATTCAGTTTTCTATATTTCATCTGTAAATATATTCATATTTGGAAAGAAGTAATTTTTTTCTAGACAGGCATGTCTAAGAACCTGTCTTACTGAAGTATACATTTATTTACATCTCAAGAAAAATGTTAAATGATGTTAGGTGGATAATTAATATAACCACTTCTTCAAAAATACCTTAATATTTTTCTAACCAAGTTTGGCTCATTTTGATTGGTAAAAAGCCAAGGATGTCCTTCCCTCCACTCTCTCACTTCTATACTTCAAGCAAACAAGCAAAAATCTTTCTTGAAAAGAAAATAGTTCTGATATATTTTAAAATAAAATGAAAAGGAGTTAGATGCTCATCTTAACATTAATATTGTAACAGAAATGCTAATTAACTGATTAACTGATTAACTACATAAGGGTCAGGTTGTCGTGTTCTGCACTTCGTTTTGGTTCCAGAGCAGTCCTTCTGCATCTCGTCTCTCTATATAGCAAAGACTGAACCAGTTTCCAGGCCTAGGTGTGTTCTGCACATCCCTGAAGTGCTAAAATGCTAGAGGGTCTTACATTCACATTGCAAAAGGAGCATTTTACATGATGCCCACATATGCGATTTCAGCTTTGGTTCCATTTTGCACCAAATTTACATGAAAAAAATGTTCCTTCTGTGCATTAAACCAAAAATTTTATACACTTATAACAATTTTTTTTTTTTTTTTTAATGTCCTGATGGAATTCGTTATAGAGCAAGAATCATGATAGGTCCTCCCTTTCTTCTGCCTTTTAATCTCATTTTGAAAGTTCCATAATAGAAATACTTCCTCAAGATGGGAGTACAGATATACGTCTCTTCTTAATACTATGGACAAGGATCAGACTGAAACGAGCATTGTTAAGTCTATCTTTAATGCTCTGTTCACATCAGGAAAACTGCTTTCTTTGATAATGACATTATCAAATACAGTTATTTATTTCATGATATGGAACACACTGCCTGGGGGACCATGAATAATTCATTGGCTGAGATTGAAAAGATATTTTTATGCCTGGGCCTTGTATTGAGAAGATGAAAATAATATTCTATTCTTTAAAGAATTTAAGAAGTTCAGAAAAATCAACAATTAAGGGAATTAAAGGAAGATTCTAGGGTTGTTTTTTATTTTTCTCTTGTGAAATATGTGTGTGTGTGTGGGGGGACATCAAAAACTTAGTTTTATATATGTATTGGAATGAAGATAAGGTATTGAAGCTTATTCTTTCCCTTTCCTTTTTTTTTTTCAGTTGGATGAAGAGAATAAGTGGACTGTGCATGCCAATGCGGCCCCACAAGTTGACAGCCTGCAGAGTTCAGTCAACAGCAAAGAAGGAAGAGTTTGTACTTGTATGTTGAACAGCACAAGCTAATTTTCCACAGAGTCAATGAGGGAACTGTCGGAACTCTCTTGCCTTTGACTGCTTATGGAGATGATGTTGCCAGGGCAAAGTGCAAAGTCAAAAAGCTTTCCCCCTTCGGTTGTTAGTTCTTTCTCTGTTTTATTAATCTGCAAATGTCTTGTACATTTATAGTACTGTATAAGTAATAATGTAGGGAACATTAAGTAGATCTTAATAAAAGATTTCCATTAGCCCTTTCAAGCATGCAAACATGCATGGAGAAGACATTCTTTAAATAATCAAATTTCATGATTTGGAAATTTGCTTTTAAAGTGACAGTTTTCAGGAGTTGTATAATACAGATATTGTTCTTTAAAACTTTAGGGAAGATAGGAATGGATCAGTAACATGAAGTTATTGACATAATTGTGAAATATTCATTCTGGTAAATACAGTCTTCTGTTCTACTTTGACGACAAACTTTTTTGTCTTCTTATTGAGGCATTGTATGTGACATTTCATTAATTTGTCTCAAAATGCTTAATAATGTATGAAAAATATTAAGAACATGGATCTGAGAAAACCATGACAATTTAAAAAATATTTTAGATATAAGTAGGTGAAATAATTATGAAGTTGCTAATCATATGATCTAGTAATGAGCATACATGTAAATAAAATAATCCCAAAGACTAATTTACAGCAGAATGGTGGGGACTGTTTGTACTAGGGAATCTCAAGGAAAGGAATACCCTTTGCTATTTGAAAATTAACCCATAATGTAATACTAGATAAGCTATTTTCTTTAATTAAATTATTATGCTGTAATATTATAATTGCTATTGCTGAAGAATATATTTCTTCCCCTTGGGATTTTTTTTTCCTTAATTCTAAGAAGAACAAGAAAAGTGTGGAGAAAAATAGAGTTTTAAGAATTCTTAAACTGCTAGCAGTAAAGCATTCACAAAATAGGAGTGTCTAGAAGAGAATAAAGATATATAAATAGAAAATCATTTTAATGTGCACAGGATAGAACTGCAGGATTTTTTCTTTTTTCTTTCCTTTTTTTTTTTTTTTGCTAAAATAGTTTCGCTATACTTTTAACAGTTGAGTTATTAAATGTTTTATCTCAGACTTCAGTTATTCAGAAAAAAAATAAAAATCTGTATTTCACTGTGCAAATCAATAGAAATTTCCTAAAATGAACTATGTCTTCCATCAGGAAGCCTAGTATGAGAGAAACTGATTTTTTAACATAGGAGAAAAAGGCCAGATATCTAAAATAGTTCATCATCCTGAAACTTTACATTGTTCTCAATGACTGCATCTTAGCTGTCATGTGCATGGCTGCTTTAGTGCCCTTCAGAGGCTGAGTGTACCAGCTGTCCAAATTGACAATTAGGCTATAATTCCCATCTATCTAGTACCTGCACTGCTCTTTGATGTTCTAGATTTTTTTTTTTCCAGCTTGAGGACTAACTGCATCTTAGATGCAGGCTTAGCTTCTGTGAAATCTTTTGAAAATTGGTTCACTTTATCTCTGTGATAAATTTTTTTCAAAGACTGTCCAGTCAATCCACATTCTGGCTTTTTGTTTTAAAAAGAATAGAAGACCGTAAGAAATCATGCAGTTCTCTGCCTTGTTTATAAAACTAGATTGCATGAACAAGTAGATCAAATTCTAGTGTTTGGTCAGCAGTCATATGCCATACTGAAGCAGCAGAGCTTTGCAGTTGAATGAACTAGATTTTGAATGAAAATCACATCTTCATAATTCACAAAAAGCAGTCTAGTTCAACAGAAACTAAAAGATAATGTTCCAGTCTAAATTCTCTCTAGAAGTGGGCCAACATTTAGGGCTTCTAAGAAATTCCACAGTCATCTTTCAGGCACTGGATCACTTACATGCTTTTATGACATAACTCTTTCCTCACATGTATTTTCAAGACATTTCTACCCTGTGACCTTTAATGGAAGGACATGTAAAATAGTCCTCAGGTCCACTTTATGGAGTGTGTAATAACATTCATTTTTCACTTTTATAGATACCCTACACTAGTATGTCTTTAAAGAATATTGCTTATAAGGTTATTACTATTATTATTGTTATTATTTTTTGCTTCCACGATTTTCCTTTTGGCCTGTTTTCACTATCTTAATATTCATGTTATAAATACAAGATTGGTTTTGTAACACCTTCTTCGAGGTAAGAATCTCCTTCACAGTGGTAGATGACACTCTCCCTAGTTGATTATGTATTGCAACATAATCTACCTCCTTTCCCTTCCCTCCCACCCAGCGTACACTTTCTTAAACATGGTAAGAAGAGCATTGTCTTCTAAAGAATTCCCTGTATCACAGGACAAGAAAAAGCAAATTGTCAATGATAGTCATTACTGTAATGACTATTTCAGTGCCACTTCTCTGTCTGTCATTATTCTTTATACATTTACATTATTTGCTGCCACACACTTTTGAAAATATCAATTTATTATGTTTTTATTCCTGTACGTAAGTACCGTCTTCAAGAAATGTATGCGTGAAGTATGCTTTCTAGAAGTGACTGTGAAGCACAAAGGTCTAGGTATCTAAAGGAATATCTCTGTTTTGAGGCTTAGAATTGCCAGGCCTTGCTTTTTCGTGCCTCGTCTTTGACAGGATGCCCCATCCTGAGTTTAGGAGCTTTGATACAGGACGTGAGGGAAAACTGATTCAGAAAGGAATTGAACAGTATCCAGGCTGCCTGAAAGTCACATATTGACTTGGTTCAATGCTGTATTCAAGGCTCAGTCTTACATTCCATGCCTTTCTAGAATGCAGATGCTTAACTCAGGAGGCCTAAAGAGGCACTTTTGTTAGAGTTTTCAAGGCCCAAGCCCTCACGTAAGGAAAGAACATACTTTACAGATAGTGTTATTGCTTTTAAAAAATAGTGATTGTGTGACATTTTTACCAAACAATTGGATGATTGGAAAAATGCAGACTTAAAGGAAGTACAGATTGAAGAGAAATGCAGATTTAAAGGAAGGAAGAAGGTTCAGTGAGAGTGTAGTTAATGGAAGCAGCCAGCAAAAGCAGCAGTTTTCACAGAAATGTGCAAAGAATTGAAAAAAAATAAAAAATAAATTAAAAAAAGGGCCCTCAGCTGAACTCAAATCACAGTAGTACTTTCAGATATAGTAGTGACTTACCACAGAGGTGTTTCCCCAGCAGGGTTTGGAGCAGCTATCCCTGCTAGGCTGGAGGATGAGCTACTGAATTCTTTCTCTGCCTTAGTCTTTACTAGTAAGACTGACTTTCAGAAATCCCAGGTTGCAGAGACCAGGGGGAAAAACTGGACCAAGAAAGTCTTACCCTTAGTGGAGGAGCACCAGGTCAGGGAATACTTAAGAAAACTGGACATACATGAATACATGGACCCTGATAGGATGCACTCAAAAGTCCTATGGGAGCTTGCTGATATCATAGTGGGTCACTTTCAATAACCTTTGATTGATCATAGCAACTGGGAAAAGTGCCTGAAGACTGGAGAAGAGAAAACATCACTTTTATCTTCAAGAAGAGCAAGAAGATGGAACTAAGGCTGGTCAGCATGTAGACTAGACTCAAAGTCTAGTTGGAGGCCAATAACCAGCGGTGTACCCTAGGGGTCATTAATGGATCACAGAATCATAGAACAGCTTGGATTGGAAGGGACCTTAAAGACCTTCTGCTAGACCAGATTGCTCAAAACCCCATCCAACCTAGCCCTAAACATTTCCTGGAATGGAATATCCAAACCTTCTCTGGGCAACCTGTTCCAGTGCCTCACCACCCTCAGAGTAAATAATTTCTTCCTAATATCTAATCTAAATCTACATTTCTTTAGTTTAAAACCATTACTCCTCATGTTATCACTACACTTCAAGATAAAAGTCCCTCCTCAGCTTTCTTGTAGGCTCTCTTTAAGTGCTGGAAGGCTGCTATAAGGTCTTCCCAAAGTTTTCTTTTCTCCAAGCTGAACAAACCCAACTCCCTTAGCCTATCTTCACAGGGGAGATGCTCAACCCCTTTGATCATCTACATGGCCTCATCTGGACTCGTTCTAATACATCCAGTTCTTTTAAGATTTTCATTAATGATCTGGTTGATGGGGCAGAATGTGCCCTCAACAACTTTGATGATGACATAAAACTGGGAGGAGTGGCTGACATGCCATAGGATTGTGCTGCCATCCAGAGGCATCTTGACAAAATGGAGAAATGGGCTGAGAGGAACCTCATGAAATTCAAGAAGTGCAAAGTCCTGCACCTTGGGAAGAACAACCCCAGGCACCAATACATGCTGGGTGCCACCCCACTGGAAAGCAGCTTGGCAGAAAAGGACCTGGGGATCTGGTGAACATCAAGATGAACATAAGACATTAGTATGCCCTTTCAACAAAGAAGACTAATGGTATCCTCAGATGTGTTAGGCCAAGCACTACCAACAGATTGAGGAAAGTAATCCCTCCCCTCTAGTCAGCAGTTGT
Organism: Anser cygnoides; assembly: GCF_040182565.1. NCBI lineage: Eukaryota > Metazoa > Chordata > Aves > Anseriformes > Anatidae > Anser > Anser cygnoides. Next base: position 176,657,232 of record NC_089873.1, read on the forward strand.
GAAGCCGCACTTGAAGTGCTGTGTCCAGTGGGCTCTGCAGTGCAAGAGAGACGTGGACATACTTGACAGAGTTCAATGAAAGGCCACGGATATGATTAAGGGACTGGAACATCTCACCATAAGGAAAGGCTGAGAGCTGGGTCTCTTTAGCTTAGAAAAGAGAAGGCTCAGGGGAAATGCATGTAAATATCTGAAGGGAGGGTGCAAAGATAAAGATAGGTTCTTTTCAGTAGTGCTCAGTGACAAGAGTCAATGGGCATAAAAGTAAACACAGAAGGCTCTGTCTGAACATCAGGAAACACTTCTGTAATGTGTATGACTGAGTACTGTTATAGGTTTCCCAGAGAGGTAATGTAGTCTCCCTCTCTGGAAATCTTCAGAAACTTTCTGGACATAGTCCTGCACAATCCAATCTAGGTGGTTCTACTTGAGCAGAGGGGGTGGACAGGTAACCTCCAGACATCTCTTCCAACCTTAGCTGTGCTCTGATTCTGATTCTGTAACCTGCAGCTGTACTGCTGTACTGCAGTTCTGTAACCTGAACCCTGCAATCATCCCTTCATTATCATTCACGGATACCATTTTCCAAAGGAATGCCCTAACCACAAAATCAGCCACTTTGGAAAGTTAAGGTATTAAAAGTACTTCTACCCCTCCCCCCCCCCTTTTTTTTCTTTTTCTTCTTATTTTCCTTTATTCTGAATGAAAATGGGTGTATGTGTGCAGCCACTGTTTTGGATAGATCATGGGATTCAGAGTTATGCATGATTTGTTCATGCCTACCAGGGTAAGCCTTCCCTACGACTTAGGCAGATGACACCTATGCTAAGGATCTATCCAGACTCTTCCAGGTTGACAACAATGCCTGAATGCTTAACGGTCAACCTGGATGTGCCTATATTTTAGGCAGATTCTGGAAGATTATAGACTTGGATTTGCAATCCTAAACTCTACCTCATTCTTACAAAACAAAAATGCATTTTTCATAATGTTAATAGGCCTTTTCTATTTGGTCCCTACAGAAGAACTAGTTGTTCAGAAAGAGTTAATTATATATTTATTATCCTATCATTCTACTGAATCTCTTATAACCTTTACCCAATTATTCCCCGTCTCTGTGCATCTATGCATTTTTCCTCCCTCATCTGATATCCAGTGGCTTTTATGAGAAGAGGTTTTGAGAAAACTCAGCACTCAGCAGTATTTCTTTAAATGAAAGATAAAATTTGCCTCAAGTGAAAGCCTAAATTGCCCTTTATGTTTGCTATCATATAAATTGTGTATGACTTTTTTTTTTTTTTTAAATGTATTTTCTTCTGGTTATCGATACTTTGTGTATTAAGTTACTGACTGTTGCAATGGTACTTCACTCAGCAAATCACAGATAGTTTGCAAGGTATTCCTGAACTATGGCAATAGAATTCTAAGATTATATTCATCTTCATAATCACTGATTCCTGATAGTTTCGGCAGAACTCAGATTTGCTGGATGTGTTGAATTTAGTATCAAAATTCAGCATGCTCTAAGGATAAAATTGCTGATAAAACTAGAAGCTGGAACAGAAAGGACCATTGAGTACAGACACATGCACAGGATGTGGAGGAACTAAGATAGTAAGAAAAGCCTTCTTTGGTGTAAAGATTATTAAAAATGTTCTAAAGCCAGTTGTGGTGAATTGACCCTGGCCAGCAGCTAGACACCACACAGCTGCCTGCTCATTCCTGTCTTTCAGTGAGATGAGGGATAGAATAAGAACAAAAGCAAGAAAACACATAGGTCATGATAAACAGTTTAATAAAGGAAGGAAAGAGGAAGAAAAACAAAACAAAAGAAAACAAAACAAGTGGTACAAATCATCACCTTCAGAAGTAAGCCAATGCCAGTTTCTGACCAATGGCTACCCCTCCAGCCCCCAGTCCTCCCCTTATTATTTATTGGTGAACATTATGTTATATGACATGGAATACTCTGGTCAATTTAGGTCAGCTGTATGATGTATAGGTTGTATCCCAAGCCAGACTCTTGCCCACACCTACTGAGGGGCAGAGTGAGAAAGAGAGAAATCATTGATACTGTGCAAGTACAGCTCAGCAGAAGCCAAAACAGTAGTGTGTTATCAACACCGTTTTGGTCACAAATCAAAAACCACAGCATCATATTGGTTGCTATGATGAAAATTAACTCTATCTCAGCCAGATCCAGAACACCAGACCCAGAAAATTAGCTGAGAAATGACAGTAGAATGAAGTTTTAAAAACACCTATTCAGTTAGAAAAGCTCAAAAAAAATTTTTTTGTTTGTTTGTTTTTTTAAGGTTGGTTGATGTCAAACCATGTATTATTATTAAGAGAAAGAAAGAGCTGGATGATGCTATCAAGAGACTTCTATCAATTATTTGTCAGTGATCTTGGGAATCTGGAGAGACCCCAGTCAAGTGGAAGTTGACAATTGTTGTGCCAATTTTCAAGGGTAAGAAAGGGCAAGAAAGAAGACCCCCCCTAATTACAAGTCTGCCAGTCTCACTTCAGTGCCTCATAAAAATATGGAAATTATGGGTTAAGACTGGGAGTTACTGAAAAATATTTGGAAGACAGTGCAGTCATTGGTCATAACCAACACAGGTTCATGAGAGGAAAGTCCTGTTTAACTATTTTAATTTCCTTTTAAGTCAAGATTGCCCATCTAGTTGACAAAGTAAAGATAGCAGATGTAATCTTTTTGGATTTTAGCAAAGCTTTTGATACTTTCTCTCACAGTATCCTTCTGGACTAAATGTCCAGCATAAAGCTAGACAAGTGCATAATATAGTGGGTGAGCAATTGGCTGATGAATCAGGCTCAAAGGGATAATTCAAATAGGGTTAATTCAGGCTGGAGGGGTTGCTAGTGGTTGCTAGTGGTTGCCAGGGGTTGCTAGTGGGGTTCCACAGGTCTCCTTTTCAGGGCCAGTTCTCTTCAATAATTTTACAAGTGATCTGGGCAAAGGGATCAAATGCATACTAAGTTTGATGATGACACTAAATAAGGAGATGTTGACTCCCTTGAGAACAGAAAGGCCTCACAGAGAGATCTTGACAAATTGGAGGGCAGGGCAATCAGCAACTGTATGAAGTTAAACAAAAGCAAGTGCCAAATTCTGCACCTGGCATGAGGATAACCTGGATGTACGTACAGACTGGGGGACAAGATGGAAAAAAGCCCCTCAGAAAGAGGTCTGGGGTTCTTGCTGATGGTAAGTTAAATATAAGACAACAATATGCCCTGGCAGCCAAAAGGGCTAAATGTATTCTGGGGTGCATCAAACACAGCACAGCTAGCCTGCTGGTCAAGGGAAGTGATTGTCCCACTCTGTGCTAGTGCAGTCTTACCTTGAGTACTGTGTGTTATTTCTCAAGAAATATCGTTAGGACTTTTTTACTCTACTTTTGTTATGTTTATTTTCAAGATCAATATGTAATATGAATGAAAATTTGTGGATTTTCACTTAGTGAAATTGTTGTCATATCTGTAAGGCAAGAAACTCTATGAAAATATGAATTTAATTTGCGGAGAGGGAGAGGAGAGGAGAGGGAGAGGAGAGGAGGGGAGGGGAGAGGAGAGGAGAGGGAGGAGAGGAGAGGAGAGGAGAGGGAGGGGAGGGGAGGGGAGGGGAGAGGAGAGGAGAGGAGAGGAGAGGAGAGGAGAGGAGAGGAGAGGAGAGGAGAGGAGAGGAGAGGAGAGGAGAGGAGAGGAGAGGAGAGGAGAGGAGAGGAGAGGAGAGGAGAGGAGAGGAGAGGAGAGGAGAGGAGAGGAGAGGAGAGGAGAGGAGAGGAGAGGAGAGGAGAGGAGAGGAGAGGAGAGGAGAGGAGAGGAGAGGAGAGGAGAGGAGAGGAGAGGAGAGGAGAGGAGAGGAGAGGAGAGGAGAGGAGAGGAGAGGAGAGGAGAGGAGAGGAGAGGAGAGGAGAGGAGAGGAGAGGAGAGGAGAGGAGAGGAGAGGAGAGGAGAGGAGAGGAGAGGAGAGGAGAGGAGAGGAGAGGAGAGGAGAGGAGAGGAGAGGAGAGGAGAGGAGAGGAGAGGAGAGGAGAGGAGAGGAGAGGAGAGGAGAGGAGAGGAGAGGAGAGGAGAGGAGAGGAGAGGAGAGGAGAGGAGAGGAGAGGAGAGGAGAGGAGAGGAGAGGAGAGGAGGAGAGGAGTGCTAAAATAGGAGTTTAAGTCATTATTGTCCCTAACCATCTGTTATGAACCATTTGATGCATGATTATATCCTCTTTGCAAAAAGGCAACTTAGCAAAAAAGACTACGCAGCAAAAAGGCAACTTTTGCCTTAATATTAGCATCTATTAGTGTAAATCTGGCATCTTGGATCAAAACAACAATCAGACTTCCTGCATAACAGACTGATGTGGAAGTAACACGTTTCCTCTGCTGACTCTGCTGTGCCTGCTGTAACCTCAGAAGCAAACAGCTGTAAGTTGTCCATATCTTAAACTGGCATGGATGATGAATAAAGCATATTGATTCCAAAAATAAAGACTGAAATTCCAGTGCTGAAGATAATGTTAAAATCTCTTTGATGTCTGTAGGTGAGAAAGACAAATTAGGACTTCAGTATGGCTATACTACAACTACATGTACCACATAGTTAAAGGTGACACAACATATATGTGCAGAAGCTGAAATGTCGATTTTTTCTGGAAGGCTATAGGAGAAATTTTTACTGCATTTGGCATAACTCCCCCACCTTCTGTTGCCTGAGAAGTGCTTACAATATTCAAAATATTGTCACTTTTTAAAAGTATGCATTTAATAACTGTTTTCCCATGTATAAAACAAACAAGCAAACAAACAAAATAAACAAATATTAAAATGATTTGGGGAAAAACAAACAAACAAACAAACAAACAACAACAACTAAACTTATTTTGGTGAGATGTATTTCTGCAAGTCTCATTTCCAGCTTTTAGTGAAAATAATTCTTTGAGTTTATATACATTTCTCTCTCTCTCTCTCTCTTTTTTTTTTTTTTTTACATACTTGTTTCTATGTAGGAAAAACAGTAAAAAGTTTTGCAAATGGAAGTAAAATATTTTTGTGACACAGAAGTCTGATGGTAGGGTTAACTGAAGTAGATGAGTTTCTCTGAAATCTCAGGTGGGTTAATTTATGGCATAACAACTTTTTATTTATTTATTTATTTATTTATTTTTAACTGATTAAAAATAGTAAAAATTGTACTAGAAATCACATAAGCACACACATTCTTTTAAGATTTTCTGCCTGATTTCTTGACCAAGCAGGCCTGGCTAAATATCAGATAAGCATCTGGATGCTTATCCAAACTGAAAAGACCACAGTAATTTTAAACTGTTTTCTTCACCAGTCACTTGAGACTTTTATGAATAACACATAAAACACAGGGACCTCAAAGTTTCTCACTTAAAATAGGTCAGGAAAAAAAAAAAAAAAAAGACACTTTTTTGATACAAACAGAAAGAGAGTTTCCTGTCAAAATAATTGAAACTACAGTGAATGATATCCACTGTATATGACAATATAGATCTACAAAATTTCTAACAAGCTTTGTAGATGATAATCCAAATCCCTTTATCTAGGTATAATGGTTGTGCTCACTAGAGAAACTTTGCCATTTTCACAATGAAACGAGGCTTCTATTTGCTACACTAAGTTGTATCAAAGTACAAAGGACAGTATTTCAATTTCAAAATATTTTACAAAATTAAAGAAGTAAAATAAAATCTGGGGAAGGAGAATAAATTCACTGCTGGATGACTTACTATGTGTAATTTAATGACTTGGTGGGTCTAATTTTCTTGGTAAGGTCCAGACATATATAAGATGTCTATTAATAGTTCACCAATTTTTTGTAACCCTACAATTTTTGTTTGTTTATTTTTGAGAGTATAATCTTAAGAGTAAAAAACTTGAAATATTTGCATGTATCATTTTATCTCTAAACACATTTAACCTGAATCTTTAAACTGGCTCCAATTGCTTGGAAAGAAATGCTGCAGATAGGTGTGTTACTTGGTATAGTAAGGTACTCAGAGGTGCTTTCTGTTGCATAGGTAACACTTCTGACACCCTAGTACTCTAAGAAGCCAAAGTATTCATCAACAATATTCTCTGTGTTTAGTGTGTGAACTGATGGGCTTTCAGGGGTTGTGAATGTGGCAGGAGGAACTAGAACCACATTGGAACTACTTTCACAGCCTTTCTTCAAAATGCAAAAGTCTGGAGGAAAGAAAAAGAATGTCCAAGAACTTAGTATAGCTGGCCGTGTGGTTCTTAACTTTCTCCATATTTTTGAGAGCTGGAGAATCTGCTCTAGAAGGTTTAGAGGTTCATGAGAGCTGATCACTTTTCAAGAAACACCTTTTAAAAGTCCAGGAGCAGGTAATTCGATTGTGCTGCAAGCCAAGCAAAAACAACAATAGGCCTGCTTGGCTGATAAGGGACTTCCTCCAGAAAAAACATAACACCTGGAAGAAAGTCCTGGCTTCATAGGGAGATTACAGAACTGCAGTTCACATGTGAAGGGAGAAAATACAAAGCTCAACTTGAGATGACACTGGCTTGTATGGTGTCTGACAGCAAAAAGTTTTTTTAAGTGTGTCAACAGCAAGAAAGTTTCTAAAAGAAACACTGGGCTGATACTTGATGCAGATAGTCATCTAACAGGTACAGATGAGGAAAACACAGAAGCATATTATGCCTTTTATTTTATTTATTTATTTGTTTATTTGGGGGGTGGGGGTGTCTCAATGTTTAATATTAATGATGGATCTTAGGCTGCCCAGTTCTCTGAGTTGGAGGACCGTGACGGGGCAAGCAGTGACTTTTAATTTGTGGCCATCAAAAATTTAAGGTATCAGTTTTATCAGCTGAATGTTCACAAGTCCATGAAGCATGACAGGATTCACCCCAGAATACTGAGGGAGTTAGCAGACGTTATAGCTTGACTCATAAATTTAGCAAATTCTTGGGTGTATGGGGAAGTCCCTGCTTACTGGAAGCTAGCTGATATTGTACCCATCTACAAAAAGGGCATGAGAAAATACAGATCTGTTCATCTAACCTCGGTGTCTGGAAAAGTTACAGAGAAGATTATCCTGGGTGATATTGAAAGGCAGTTAAAGAACAAATAATCAGGAATAGACACCATGGATTCATCAAGGGAAAGTTCTGCCTTAGTAATTTGATCTCCTTCTGCGATAAGGTCACCTGCTTAATGGATGAAGGAATGGTGGTGGGCATAATCTTTATGGACTTTACTAGGGCTTTTGATACTTTCCCTCATGGCATCCTGCTGGGCAAACCATCCAACTGTGAGTTAAACAGGTTCACACTATGCTGGGTGATGAATTGGATCAATGATAGAGCTCAAAGGGTCATAATGAAGGGGAATACATCTGGCTGTTGACCTATAGTGGTATTCCCCAGGGCTCAGCTCTAGGGCTCGTTATGTTCAACCTTTTTATTAATGATCTGGATGCAGGAATGGAATGCATCCTCAGCAGATCTGTTGATGATAATAAAATGGGAGATACTGGGAGGTATGGGAAGTCTTGCAAAGGGATCTGGATTCATTGGAGCATTGGGCAATTAAATTAGTTTCAACAAAGGTAAAAGCAGGTTTCCATACTTGGGATGGAGCAATGCCAGATACAGGTACAAACTGGGAGATGAGTGGCTGGAGAGCAGCTCAGCAGAAAGAGATCTGAGGGGTGCAGGTCAACAGTAAGCTCAACATGAGCCAGAAGTGTGGTCTGGCAGCCAAAGGGGCAAAACACATTTTGGGTTTCATTAAACACAGTATAACCAACCAGCAAAAAGTGGTGATTCTCCCACTATATTTAGCACTGGTGCAGCCTCACCTTGAGTATTGTATGCAGTTCTGGTCTCTGCAACATAAAGGATATTAATCCAGCTTTGTATCATCAGCCACCCTCAGCAAATATGCCGATGATACAAAGCTGGGAGGAGTGGCTGACACACCAGAAGGCTGTGCTGCCATTCAGCGAGACCTGGACAGGCTGGAGAGATGGGCAGGAAGTAACCAAATGAGGTTTAACAAGAGCAAGTGTAAAGTCCTGCACCTGGGAAGGAACAACCACATATATCAGTACAGGCTGGGGGATGACCTGCTGGAGAGGAGCTCTGAGGAGAAGGACATGGGGGTCCTGGTGGATGACAGGTTGACCATGAGCCAGCAGTGTGCCCTAGTGGCCAAGAAGGCCAATGGGATCCTGGCGTGCATAAGGAGGAGCTTGGCCAGCAAGTCAAGGGAGGTGATCCTCCCCTTCTACTCTACCCTGATCAGGCCTCACCTGGAGTACTGTGTCCAGTTCTGGGCTCCCCAGTACAGGAAAGACAGGGACCTTCTGGAAAGAGTCCAGCGGAGGGCAACAAAGATGATACAGGGCCTGGAGCATCTTCCCTATGAGGAAAGACTGAGAGACCTGGGTCTGTTCAGCCTGGAGAAAAGAAGACTGAGAGGGGATCTTATCAATGTTTACAAATATCTTAAGTGTGGGAGACAGTGGCATTTGGCCGACCTCTTTTCAGTGATTCGTGGGGATAGGACAAGGGGCAATGGTCAAAAAATAGAGCACAGGAAGTTCCGCACCAATACGCAAAAGAACTTCTTCACGGTAAGGATGATGGAGCACTGGAACAGGCTGCCCAGGGAGGCTGTTGAGTCTCCTTCTCTGGAGATATTCAAGGCCCATCTGGATGCCTACCTGGGCAACCTGTTCTAGGGAACCTGCTTTGGCAGGGGGGTTGGACCCGGTGATCCCTTGAGGTCCCTTCCAACCCCTTCAATTCTGTGATTCTGTGATATTAAGGTCCTTGAAAGCATCCAGAGGAGGGTAGCAAAGCTGGTACAATGGCTGGATGGAAGGTCCTATGAGGAGAGAGTGAGGACAATTGGGTTGTCTAGTCTGGAGGAAAGAAGGCTAAGAGGTGACCTGATTGTACTCTACAAATACCCAAGGAGGGGAAGTGGAGAGGAACGGGAAGTAGGAGGTGTTGATCTCTCCTGCTAGGTAACCAATGATAGGACACACAGGAATGGCACAAAGCTGCATCAGGGGAGGTTCATACTGGATATTAGGAAAAATTACTTTACAATGAGGGTGGAACAGGCATCTTACTGAGGTGGTTGATGTCCCATGTCTGTCAGTGTTCAAGAGATATTTGTATAATGGCCTTAATAATATGCTTTAACTTTTGGTTAGCCCAGAAGTAAGATAGGATGGTCATTGTAGGTCCCTTCCAACTGGACTATTCTATTCAATTCTTTTATTTTACATTGTCTACTATTTAATAGTTGTTGGCTGACAACTGCAATATTACTGCAGATATTTGTATACTTCTTTACAAAGATTTTCTCCTGAGCATCCCATGGTCTTTCTTTTCATTGTATCTGTACTATTGTAAAGAAAAAAAAAAAAGAAGGAACAACTCATCTTCATGCTCATCAGTTTCTTTCCTTCCCAAGAGGCTCTAAGTGTGGTTGCTTTATTCTAAACATTGTTAAACAAGAAAGAAAAATTAAATGCTATATTAACTGAACTTGATTCCCTTTAATGTTTCCCATTAAGAGACCATAAAACAGGAATGTGAAAATTGCTTTACTCCAAGCTTTCCTTTTAGTAAAACAAACATGAAACCTATAAGCCATGCCATAGCCAATACTATACTTTGGAGCTGTACTATACTGTACTTTTGAGGACTCAAAACACCTGCTACTGAAGAAACATACCAAGTTTCTGTTGTTTTCCTACTGTAATGTTGTATTCCAGCTAGGATGTGGCAGAGGTTAGTACAGGAACTATTTTTTATTTGGTTTTTACTAAAGAGAACAGTGGTTCAGCCAGGTTCCTACACTAACTATACTTGTTAATCTCACAGAACTGACATAATAAAGTCACATTTGCTGTAAACATTTGTGTGACATTGCATGATTCTGTCTTTCTGCCTCAGACATGCATGGATTGCTGTTTATAAATTAAGAATTAAAACTTTTTTTTTTTTTTTTTAAAGAGTTTTGACATTTTAGGAATGAAAAATAGCATGTAAGAGCAAAATATTGTTGTTTATTATCATTAGTGAATATGAAGCACAGTTTACTCCCTTATTTTTCCCCCTTGTAATGCAACAGAATTATAAATGTCAAATACATTTTTTGTTAGTCATAATACACAAAACTTTTCCAAATAAAAACATTATATGCTTGTTTTGGAAATACAAATCATGTACATCTGGAGCAGAAAATGTTTCACTAGTGACTGTCATTTCAGAATAAATATCTTTGTCTACAGTGTTTGCTTTTCCCTGAGGAACAGTTGAAGGTAACATTATTAAAAGTGCAAAAAATTATAATATTTGTATTAGTTAATTAAAACTGTCAGAAGAAAAATTATATGATAATTTGGGTTCTATCTTTTTCTATCTCCACTTAGGTAAGTTATGGAAATGGATTTCAGAGTGTGGTGGTTTTACCCTGCTGGGCAGCTAAACTCTACCACAACTCTCTCACTTCCCATCCTCAGAAGAAGAGGTATAGAAGAAAGTATGCTGGAAAAAAAAAATGCACGAGTTGAGATAAGGATAATTTAATTAAAAGGAAAAAGAAGAGGGAAACCACAACAACAACAAACAGGTAATGGTTTCACAGAAGCACGAAGGGAATGAAAAAAAATATGCTTTACTTCCCATCGATGAGTAATGTTCGTCCATGTCCTGGGAAGCAGGGCCTCAATATGCATAGCTGTTACCTGGGAGGACAAACATATTCATAACAAGAGCTGCCCCTCTCCTTCCTCTTTCCCACTTTTTATTGTTGAGTGTGACATCATATGGTATGCAATATCCCTTTGGCTGGTCTAGGTCAGCTGCCCTGGTGAAATCCCCTCCCCACCTCTTGCCCACCTCTGGCACACTGGCTCTGAGGGGGGGGTGAAGAGAGTCTTGATGCTGTCTTGCTGCTCAGCAAGAGATTACACACTGGTGCTGTTCTGGCTACAAGTGCATAGCACAGCACAGTATGGGCTGCTGCAGGGGATGTTAACTCCATCCCAGCCAGTACACAGAGTTAAGAAGAAAATTAATCCAGATTTGTGTTTGGAGTCAGGAAAATAATAGATTACATTAAGAAAATGAGAAGTGTATAGACTAGATTAATAGTATGAGAAGTGTATTTTTTTCCCCACACCATTACAATTATGAACTCGTATTAATTCTGCATTTTCCTTTCCAAAGAGTCTGAAATATTTGAGGACTTTTATTATTATTATTATTATTATCATCATTATTATTATTATTATCATTATTGTTATCGTTATCGTTATTACTGTAATTGTTATTTTATTTATTTATTTATTTATTGCCTGTGTCAGGCCATAATGATCCTGAGCAGCCTTGTCTGGGACCCTGACTGTCACTAAGTGCCCATGTGCCCAGGATCTCCATTTCAGTTCAGCATAGAGACTTCATTTCCTGTATGAGGTATGGTGTAAGTATATCCATCTCAAGCTGTGCCTCCTGGAAAGGCCTCAGCTTATCTCCTGAATGCGTGCTTTCAATGTATACTACAGCCTTGTCCTTAATCCTGCCTTTGGCCCTGTCTCCTTTCACTCCTGATGGAGCCACTGGATCTGTCAATGCACCCTTCTATCAACAACTTTATTCTACCCACTATTCTCAGACCCTGTGGGACTGAATGTCATTTTGGGAGTACTACCTCTGGGGTGTCACCCTGGTCTCCTGGATCATTCCCCCTCATGGAGCAGCACCACTCTTTAAGCTCCCTGACACTTTGAATCTCATGACTGTTGTCTTGTCTAAGGGATGTTGGATGATGTCATAAGTGATGTCCCAGAGATATTCTTTGATTACATCCCACTAGAAAGTCACATGTGGTAGGATTCATCTCAACAAAGGTAGCGCCTGGCAAATGGTAATGCAGTATAATGACTACATCTGAACTTGTCTCACAGGTTCCATTTATAGTCCCTTCACTGTGGATATGAATAGGCACCTTAACAGTGTAATTCACCTCACTTATTTTAGATATTGCTCTACAATAAATCCCCTACTTCAGTGAACAGAAAGAGACAGACACTTGAGGAAGATGATGCCTGTCATCTTAAATATACTCCCATGAATACTTCAGAATGATCACTCACTGGTAGTAGTAGTTTTCCCCTAATTTCTGTAGGAGAAATCTTGATGAATTGAAGTGGGTTGACAGGAATCTCATGGAGCTGAATATTGAGACGTGCAAAGTCCTGAACCTGGGAGGAACAACCCTAGGCACCAGCATAAGCTAGAAACCACCCAGCTGGAAAGCGGCTTTGCAGAAAAGGACCCGGGGGTCCAGATGGACAACAAGTAGAGCAAAAGCCAGCAATGTGCCCTGGGGTCAAAGTCTAACAACATCCTGGGCTGCATTAGGAGTGTTGCCAACAGGTCAAGGAAGGTGATCCATCCCCTCTCCTCAGCAGTGGTGAGACATATCTGAAGTGGCGAGTAAAATTCTGGGCTCCCCAATAATAGAAAACGTTGACCAAAGAGATGGTGGAATCTCCATCCTTGAAGATATTCAAAAACAGACTGGAAACTGTCATAAGCAATCTAATCTTGATGACCCTGCTCTGAGCAGGGAAGGTTAAAATAGATCATTTCCAGATGAAAGTCATCCCATCCAACTTAAACCACTGAATAATTCTGTGATTACTAATTACTTCAGTAAGTGTGCAGACAACGCCAAGTTTGGGGGAAGTGATGATCTGCTGGAGGGTAGGAAGGCCCTGCAGAGGGACCTGGACAGGATGGGTTGATGGGCAGAGGCCAATGGGAGGAGGTTCAGCATGGCTAAGTACCAGGTGCTGCATTTTGGCCAAAACAACCCCATTCAATGCTACAGGCTTGGGGCAGAGAGGCTAGAAAGCTGTGTAGAGGAAAAGGACCTGGGGGTGCTGACTGATGCTTGCCTGAACATGAGCCGGCACTGTGCCCAGGTGGCCAAGAAGATCAACGGCATCCTGGCTTGTATCAGGAATAGTGTAGCCAGCAGGACTAGGGAGGAGATCGTCCCCCTGTACTCTGCTCTGGTGAGGCTGCACCTCGAGTACTATGTTCACTTTTGGCCCCCTCAGTACAAAAAGACATTGAGGCCCTGGAAGGTGTCCAGAGAAGGGCTACAAAGCTGGTGAAGGGCCTGGAACACAAGTCTTATGAGGAGTGGCTGAGGGAACTGGGGTTGTTTAGTCCGGAGAAGAGGAGGCTCAGGGGACATTTTATTGTTCCCTACAGCTACCTGAAAGGAAGTTGTGGAGAGCTGGGGGTTGGCCTTTTCTCACAGATAACTAGTGGTAGGACTAGAAAGAATGGCCTCAAGTTGTGCCACGGGAGGTTCAGGTTGGAAATTAGGAGACATTTCTTCTCAGAAAGAAGTCAGGCATTGACTGACTTCTCAGTCAGGCATTGGATTGGGTTGTCCCTGGGGTTGTTTAGGGAAAGTTTGGACCTGGTGCTTAGGGACATAGTTTAGTGGTTGACATTGGTAGTAGGTGGACGGTTGAACCAGATGACCTTGGAGGTCTTTTCCAACCCTAATAATTCAATGATTCTATGATTCTGATTACCACTTGTTCCATTGTCTCTTTAAGCTCTTTCTAGCATAGGATCCTATTTATGCTTAACAGTTGGAAATCAGTCCCTAAAACCCAGAGCTCTTCACCATTCAACCTAGAGACTTGATATGCTCTAGAATGGAGATAGAAGGTATTGAAGGTAGGTGGGAAGATGCTGAAGATGACAAGAAAGATCTTTCTGAGCAGTATGGTTTAACACTCTGTTGTTCAAAGTTCCTCATTTTGAAATTTTTTGTCTGGAATAGAATTCTGCAGTGTATACCTATAACTGTTCTCCCATTTTGGTGTTCAAGAAGTTGTCAAGAAAGTTAAACTTAAAATCTCTTATATTGATTATACCTATCCCGAGACTACAGTTTCTTTATTAAGTGGGATGTAAAATCTCCTTTTGCCCATAGGTTGTTGAATTTTCCTGCCTACATTGCATTCTATAGCATGTGTAGGGACACATATAAGTTACATTCATGGCAGTTAGCTTTGGAATGATCCTAGACATTTGTTTATCTTACATTTGCATGCCCTACTTTTTATTGTTTCAGCTGGTCATTCCACCTGGATTCTGATGCATTGTAAGAAACAAGCTCACCCCAACTCCAGTGAGGTTAGATTAGATGTAATGTCTAAAGGTTATCTCATGAATATGATTTTTTTTTTTCCCCACCAATTTTGGTCAGATGTGTAATGGTCAGTCTTGTCTTTTGTCTACAAGGGTTTAAGATATTCTCTGGTCCATGCTGACACAGAATTTCTCCATAGAATCTCCTGTCACTCCTGTTTTCTAGAGATGATACTTGACAGTTATCTTTATTGTGAGCCATACAAATATATGCTTGAAGACCTGAGAAAAGCTTTTGAGTTTTCTTAACTCCCTGTGTTTGGAGTCCTTATCATCATGGGATAAGAGACAGAATAATGGTTTTAATGTCCTTTATACTCTCACGCAGAAGTATGAGGAGTTTCAAGGCACATACTTGCGTAATAAATCTTGTATGCAGGACACACTAGGTACAACTGTTATATATTGTCTACATCTGAAGAGTTATTGCTAAGTAGTGTCTGTAACCATCTTTTCCATTTGGTGGGAAAATTGGCATTTACTCCAACTGAAATAACATTTTAAAAAAATTTGGTGACTTATTTCTGGCTTCTAGATTTCTAGTGTCACACAAATATTTTTATCTCTTTCTGACCTTGTCAAAAACAAAAATCAAATGTACAGGAAAAGCAATATAGCCACTCTATCAGAATGGCTTTTGCAATACCAACTGCAATGAGTAATAGCTATGTAGCATATTCTAATACACTATTTTGAACTGTATTTCCTATATTAACTTAAGAGAAAAAATAACAATTTCAGAACACTTTCATGAATGGAGTGCTGCATCATCTCCCTCATCTTTATATACTGTGAGGAAAAAAATAGAACTGTGCCTCCTTCAGCTGTCGTTTTAGTTCTAGACCTGCAAAGAGCTATCATAATACAAATAATACCATTTTCTCTACTGAACATAATTCTACCAGTTATTTGGCTTATATATAATAGATATGGGAAAACACTTTATGTCTTATTTTTTGTGCTCATCTCTATCTATTTATTGTATTAGAAATGAATGTTCACTTTCATCTCTGTGGTAGAAGGACCTTAATTCTTCTCTTAACTTCAGGTGCCCAGCTGGATCAAAGCCTTTTTGAACACACTTGTTCATACAAAGTACCAGAGGGTGACTGACTGACATAATACTAATATTGCCAAATGATAATATTAGTAAATTATAATACTCCCACTGCCTTCTCTTTCCCTTTCCCTTTCCCTTTCCCTTTCCCTTTCCCTTTCCCTTTCCCTTTCCCTTTCCCTTTCCCTTTCCCTTTCCCTTTCCCTTGCCCTTGCCCTTGCCCTTGCCCTTGCCCTTGCCCTTGCCCTTGCCCTCGCCCTCGCCCTCGCCCTCACCCTCGCCCTGCCTCCCCTGCCCTGCCCTGCCCTGCCCTGCCCTGCCCTGCCCTGCCCTGCCCTGCCCTCCCCTCTCCCCTCCCCTCTCTCCCCTCTCTTGTTTTCCTCCCCTGCTCTCCTCTGCTGTCCTCTGCTCTACTCTTCTCTTCTCCTGTCCTTCTCTTCTCTTCCTTTCTTTTCTTTCTTTCTTATTTTTTTTTGTGTGTGCATGTGAACAAGCAAATATCTTTTTCAGTGCACACTTGCAGAAAAATATTTCTCTTGCTGA
This sequence comes from Anser cygnoides, assembly GCF_040182565.1. Lineage (NCBI taxonomy): Eukaryota > Metazoa > Chordata > Aves > Anseriformes > Anatidae > Anser > Anser cygnoides. Next base: position 176,673,108 of record NC_089873.1, read on the forward strand.
GAACGATGGACTAAAAATATGTATTTTCCCTTACATTTTGATATAAAGATTAGTGAGAAAAAGCTTTCTTGCAAAATACAAGTCAAAGTCATCGAGATCTTTTTCTTTTTATTTATTTATTTATTTAGGGGGTGATGAAGAGCAAATGAGATGATTAAGCTGATCTTTTCAACACACCAGTTCTGGAAAGCTCTTCAAATTCCTTAGAAGGACAGATTCAAAACACTATAACGTCCTTATTTGTCTGTAATTCAGCTACAATGGGTACACTGTAAGATGATTCCTGTGGATTATTAAATGTTTTGAGTGACAATAGCTTTACACCTGTAACTTTGCTTTCTCCCAAGAACAACAGTTACGTTCTTGTATATTGTGTTATGTTGTTTTTTGTTTGTCTGATTGTTTGCAGTTACATTTGATATTACATTATTCTGAAGCTCCTGTTTGTCTGGATTCTTCACAAACCAGAACAGGAAGATGCTACCTACCCAATTTCACCTCATGCCAAAATTTTAAAAGGCAGTTGTTTCCATAGCACTAGGAATAGATAGAAAATAACAGCCTATAGTCTTCCCAAGTATATAGGAGTCCATCCATTGATTTCAGTGGGTTTGGGATAAAGGCCTAAGGGGAACATAACATAAGAAAAAAACACTTCCCTCTTCTTTAGTAGCTTTTGAAGGCTTACCTTTTCATTTTATTTTTAAAGTCCCAGATACCAAGAGGATAATATCTGTGACTTTAAAACATGAACAGCAAGGAGAATCAAAACATAACTAGCCTTCCAGTGCTACATCTATGATGCAGAGTAATTGCTGTACATAATTTTAAAAGGAAATTACTGCAGTGTAACTCGGAGTTTCAGTAATGTGAAGACTTTTAATCTTTCTTCCTAATTTAGTGAAATTCAAATTCATTGCAAACTCCTTCCAGATCTTGAACACATTAGAATAGAAAGCAGAACAAACTCGGACTCTAAAGCATTTTTGTGTTCTGTAGCCTGATAAAAAAGGTGGATGACATTTATTTGGCCAAGCATCAAGAAGAACCCATGGGGAAAAAATGGATAACAGTCACCATTCTAGTGTGTACTGAGAGATGAGTTCTAGGGTCAGTGGAATTCCGTAAGTGAAATGGGTTTAAATAGTTATTTCATGTCATTCAGTGGAGTGAAGTAACTTTAAAAGGACTCAATAATTTCTTAAGTCCCAATAACCTATGAGAGAGAAGAGCAATACAGCATGACTCTTCAATATATAAAACACCTTTTGTGAAAATGGAAATATTTTACTCCTCAATAAACATATAGGAGTGTTGCATTTTTTACTCTTTTCAGGAATATCATATCTTTTGTAGTATATCAATAGCTTAATTCAGTCTTGAAAACTCTGTGATTTGACAATGCATAAACAGTTCCATATTGAGGTTTTGCAACTTCTAACACATTCTATTTATTTTTTTCAAGTATATCTTAGTTTTACTTATAAATAGAAAATATACAGCATATATGCTGTTCTTGAAATGTACACTCTTGCTGATGTTTGTTTTTCCAGCTGTGAAATTGTCACCTAAGTCACTGATAAGCTTTCTTTTTGGTTTCTGACATGTTACAGTTGCTATTTTTTTTCCTTGATTGTTTGGAGAAGATGTCAGCATGCCCTTGTTAATTCAGTAAAAATTTCAGGAGAGATTACATAATTAAAAGTATAATCACATTATTTACAAGTTTGTAAGTCCTTTTTTATTTTATTTTATTTTATTTTATTTTTATTTCGTTTTGAGCTTGTATTGACTCTTTTTCCCATCTGTGTTTAGAAGTATATTGCATGTCTTTATGAACACTCTAGTGTATGATTAGTCACTATGAATTACAGTTAAGTTTTTGTCCAAATGGTTTTCTGATCTAATCATATCATAGAATCTTAAAATGGCTTGGGGTGGAAGGGTTAAAGATCATTTAGTTCCAACTCCCCTGCCATGCCCAGGGATGCCATCCACTAGATCAGGTTGCCTGCAGCGTCTTCTAACCTGGTCTTGAACACTTCCAGGGATGAGGCATCCACAACCTCTCCGGGCAACCTGTTCCAGCGCCTTACCACACTCTGAGTGAAAAATTTCCTTCTAACCTCTAATCTAAATCTCCCCTCTTTTCCTCATTTAGTTTAAAACCACTCCCCCTCATCCTGTCATTATCTGACTGAGCCAAAAGTTGCTCTTCATTTTTTTTAAGATCCCTTTAAATACTGAAAAGGTGCAATGAGGTCACTCCAGAGCCTTCTCTTTTGTAGGCTGAACATCCACAGCTCTCTCAGCCTATCATCGTAGGAGAGGTGCTCCAGCCCCTTGATCATCTTTGTGGCCCTCCTCTGCACCCGTTCTAATAGACCAATATTTTTCTTGTGCTGGGGGCCCTGCACCTGGATGCAGTACTCCAAGTGGGGTCTCATAAGGACAGAGTAGAGGGGGACAATCACCTCCATTGACCTGCTGGCCATTCCACTGTGGATGCAGCCCAGGATGTAGTTCGTCTTCTGGGCTGCAAGCACACACTGCTGGCTCATGTCAAACTTTTTGTCCACCAGGATTCCCAAGTCCTTCTCTGCAGGTCTGCTCTCAGTGAGTTCTTCTCTCAGTCCATCCTTATGTCTGGGATTGCCCTGACCCAGGTGCAGCACCTTACACAGCCTTGTTGAACCTCATTAGATTTATGTGAGCCCAGTTTACAAGCTTGTCCAGGTCCCTTTGGATGGCATCTCTGCCTTCTGTTGTATTGACTGTACCACTCAGCTTGTTGTCATCTGCAAACTTGCTGAAGGTGCATTTGATCCCATTGTTGATGTCATTGATGAAGATATTAAACAACACCAGTCCCAAGACTGACCCCCTGAGGGCACTGCTTATTACTGGCCTCCACCTGGACATACAGCCATTGACCACCACTCTCTGGGTGCAACCTTAAAGCCAATTCCTTATCCACTGAATGGTCTACCCATCAAGTCTATATCTCTCCAATTCAGAGATCAGGATGTTATTTGGGACCCTGTCAAAGGCCTTGAAGAAGTCCAGGTAGATGACATCAGTCTGTCTTTCCTTGTCAACTTCTGCAGTCACTCCATCATAGAAAGGCACTAGATAGGTCAAACATGATTTTCCCATGGTGAAGCTGTGCTGTCTGTCTCAAATCACCTCTTTGTCTTTCACGTGCCTTGATATTGCTTCCAGGAGGATCTTTTTCATGATCTTTCCAGGCATAGAGGTAAGGCTCACCGGTCTGTAGTTCCCTGGGTCCTCCTTTCTATGCTTTTTAAAAATGGGAGTGAAGATTGAAGAAAAGAAGTTGTTGAGTACCTCAGCCTTCTTCTCCATGTGTGCTGCTACCAGTTCTCCCTTCTTATCCACCAGAGGAGGCACACTCTCCTTGGCCTTTTTCCTGGACAATGCACCTATAGAATCCCTTCTAGTTATTCTTTGCATCCCTTGCCAAGCTCAGTTCCATCTGTGCCTTGGCTTGCCTGATCCCATCCCTGCACATCCAGAAGCATCCCTGTACCCTTTCCAGGCCAAATGTCTCTGCTTCCACTGTCTGTGAATTTCCCTCTTGTACCTCAGTTTGACCAACAGGTTCTTGCTCAACCATCTGGGTTTTCTGTGCTGTTTGCTTTCTTACACAGGGAGTGGAGAGTTCTTGTGCTCTAAGGAAAACATCCTTAAAGAATTGCCAGCTCTGTTCAGCTCCTCTGAAAGCTAATCTAAATAAGTATTTCTCCCATTTCTTCTATTTTTTATCGAGTTTAGTGTAGCTTCTCCAGACAGTTAATTTTCTTGTTTATCAGATTAATTTGTTATAAAGAAAAGAAACAGGTGAAAAAGAAGATCATCAATTCTTGTTGTGTATGGGGCTGGATAACACTGAAATTCCTTTAAATTAGACTTCAGTGTTTACTAGTGGGGAAGAGAGAGACCTATTATACACTGCAATTTGCAGTTACTGAGTTACAGTTAAAGCACATAGAAATACTAGCCCAACTGTACTTAGCCGTTGATAGACAGCAGTGACTAAAGCTGGAATAAACCAATGATAACCTCAGGCTTCTTTCTACCTTTACCTTTTAGACCACAACCAACCATGAATCATCAGTACTACTTTTTCTTCCCTGTAGTGTGTCGTGTCCCCCCACCCTCACCCCCACCCCTTTAAAGAATAAAAATAAGTAAAATCTGGACTAGATTTTCAGAACTCATAGATATTGCCATTGCCTGTCCAATGAGGGTACAACTGGAAGGAACTGATTTGTATGGTGCAGAGATTATTTGCAAACTGAGAAATCCTTATGCATTGCGTTGCTAGTAAGCAGCCTGCCAGCAGAAGAAGAAAGACAAAGAAGTCATCTGATTTCCATCAAAGTACTGTCTAACTCCTACAATTACAGCCCAGGGGAAACAGACTTACATTTTAAATGTAACTCTGAGATTTGGAGTTGGATTTGTTGTAGTTGTACGGGACTATGTTTTCTTTTTGTAACAGAGTCATGAAATAAATGATTAATAACGATTACTTAATCAAATACTATGCATGCAGTTCAGCTTCAGGAGTGAATAGCAATATGTTAAAACAGTCTCTTTCCCTCAGACCCTTTACAGAAGAGTACAAGAGATAAATAGCTTACAGCTTTCCAACTTCAGGCTGATGCTTTTCTTGATTCAGAGCTTCACGTAGTTCAGAATTTCCTTCCTGGAAATAAACAGGCCTGGTGTAGATTTTTTTTTTTTTTTAATTTTTTTAGGCCATAGTCTTTCCCAAATCAATGTAGAAATAAGGTTAGCTGTGATGTGAAGTTGCATCTCATGATAATGAAATAAAATAACCTTGGTGATTCCTGAATTTGGGTACTAGAAATTAAAAAACAAAAAAATAGTAGTTTGATGTTTCCTGACTTTTTTTTTTCTTTTTTCTTCTTGCCACAGAAGTTGGCTAGAAGAAAGAAAAGGAAAAGGGACAATGTCTCCATTTATTATGTTTTCCTTTATCAGAACACAGGACTATCAGCAGTTCTATGGATATTCTGCAATTATACATTGTCCTGTACTAGAAGGCTATTGTCTAACTTCAACACAATATTTCTTGCCTAACTGCAGCTAGTGTTGCACCTGGTGATGAGGTTCCATACACCAGGACAGGCTGGGAGCTAAGCTGGAAAGCAGCTTTGCAGAAAGGGAACTGCGAGTCCTCATGGACAAGAAGTTGACCATGAGCCAGCAATGTACTGTTGAGGAAAAGACAGCCAACAGCTTTGTGGGCTGCATGTGGAAGAGCTTTGCCAGCAGGTCAAGGCAGGTGATCTTTTCCCTCTACACATCTCTGATGAGACACATCTAGAGTGCTGGGTCCTGTTCTGGGTTCCCTGGTACAAGAGAGACATAGACATACCATGTCTATGACATACTATGTCTTTGCAAGCCAGCAAAGAACTACAAAGACAATGAAGTCACTGGAGATTCTGATATATGAGGTGAGACTGAACAATTTGGAAGACTCAGGGGGTATGTAAGAATTTGTATAACTGTGTGATAAGGGAGACTAAAGAAGATGGAGCCTGACTTCTCAGTGGTGAACAGTGTTTTTTAATTTTGTTTTGTGTGTGTCTTTGTTTCATACTATCTAAAACTATTTAAATTGGCATTAAATTATTATTTTTTTCCAAGTCTGTTTTATCCTTGATGGTAATAGGTGTGATCTCCCTGTTCTTATATTGACCCTAGATGAACTTTTTATCTGCATTTCCTCCCCCTGTCATTTTGAGGAGTGTGACTGGGTAGGTCTCTGGCTGCTGGCCAAGATCAGCCTCCTTCCCCCCCCCCCCCCCCCCAATAAAATGGAGCATTTCAAATTGCCACCTATAGGTATAACCACATGACTCCTGCTCCCAATGAGTATTTAAAGAGAGAAGGTAATACAAAATTCTAGGTATTTTCTCCAAAAGGAGTCTAAAGTCCAATCCCAAAACAGATGCTTCTATTTACAATTTGTTTAACAGGATAAATAACATTGACCAGCCATGAGGACATCAAAACTTCCTGTGAGTATAACAACTATAAGTAAAGTATAAGTAGAAAGTTTTGTTTTGTTTTGTTTTGTTTTGTTTTGTTTTTCCTCAATCATACTCAGGATTTGAAGTCTGTGTTGGCTACTGTTAGAAATAAGATGCTAGAACAAAGACAATATTGGACTGAAACATATGAGTGCTCATATCTGTGATCAAAGAAAGAAGTTGAGATTGTTTGCCAAGCACTTTTAAGCACTTTCCTTGAATCCTTCTATGAAATAATGCAGTGCATTCTACTTTTAGATAATACTTATTCTTATGGTGTACTTACGACCCTCCGGATGTGAGAACAGAAACATCCACTCTTCCTATAAGTGAGATTCTGAAAAAACGCAGAACAATGTAGCTTTCTTTAAAGAGTAAAGGGACAGTTTGCAAGCAACAGAGATCATAGTAGATTGAGTCCTCATAATTTATTTTGTTATAATGACATTCTGAAGACTGCATATTCAATATGTGTTAAGACACCCTGGAATCTCAACAGGAGCAACTGATGGTCATCTATCCCTTGATACATACCGATTACAATTGCCAGCAGGCAATTAGTATTGCCAACCAACTAGTATTGCCAGCAGGTCAAGGGAGGTGATCCTCTCCTTCTACTCAGCCTTGGTGAGGTCTCACCTGGAGTATTGTGTCCAGTTCTTGGCTCCCCAGTATAAGAGGGACATGGAGCTACTGGAGTGAATCCAGCAGAGAGTTTTGATGATGATTAGGGGACTGAATCATCTCTCATACGTGGGCAGTCTGAGAACTCTGGGCTTGTTTAGCTTGGAGAAGACTGAGAGGGGATCTGATCAACATATAAAAATATCTGTAGGGAGGGTGTCAAGAGCATGGGGCTGGACTCTTTTCAGTGGTGCCCAGTGACAAGACAAGAGGCAACAGGCACTGAAACACAGGAAGTCCCTGAATATGAGGAAATATTTCTTTACTGTAAGGGTGACAGAGCACTGTAACAGGTTGCCCAGAGAGGTTGTGGAGTCTCCTTCTTTGGAGATATTCAAAATCCCCCTGGATGTGATCCTGTGCAATGTTCGCTAGGTGACCCTGCTTGGCAGAGTTTTGGACCAGGTGATTGATATTCAGAGGTCCTTTCCAACCTCAATTATTCTGTGATTCTGCAAATTATTTCCAACAGGAACATAAAGATTTTAACTTCATATAAGAAGAATTATTATGTCCAAATTTTCTAGGAAATACCAACAAATTTATTGTTCTTTGAAATTAATTCTCCTTCAACTAAATAAATTGAGAAAAAAAAAAAAAAAGAAAATATTTAGTGTAACCTACTGGTAACTTCAGTAATTTACAGTCAGTGAACTAATCATTAAAGTTTCATAAAATAACACAAAGAATATAGCCAGGAAGTCTTAAGATAAGGATGAAAATAATCCTTGATTTTGAAACTGGTTTTGTGAATGTAATTGAGGATGCATATAATCTCTTATTTTCTCATGGTTTTGGTTTGTTTGTTTTGTTTACTTGCTTTAATTTTCACTTGTTTTCTTTCTTTTTAAACTATTTTTGCATTTAAGGTCTTCAAAAATATTTGGTATTAACTATTTCTTTCCAATAATTAGTCTCTCCAGACTATTAGGAGTATCATCTCAGAATTTACTTTCTTCCTCCACATCTGTGTGACAGTATCCATTTTCAGCCTCTTATATTATAAACTGGATTGCAAGCTTTATGCAAGCCAGGTTTCTCTTTTTGTTCTGTACTTTTATCACACTTAGCACAATGACTTCAAAGTGCTATGGTAACAAAACTACTGTCAAGACTTTCTTCTTGTTTGCCTCTTTTGCTCTCCCTGTATCTTTGATATGTTCCACATCTTTGATACGTTTCTCTCTTCTCGCTCACTTTCTTCTGCTGGCTATATCAATGTGGCTAAATGAAAGATGATCAGGGACTCATCACTGACTCTGAAACCAAGCAACTAAAACTAACTTGCATCCACACTTCTTAGGATTACTTCTCTCTTTAACAGATTTCTAATTCTAGAACTAGAATGTCTTCTAATTCTCTCTAGGTGGGCTGGGCCAGATGACCTCCAGAGGTTCCTTTCAATCATTCTGTGATTCTATGTCATTCTGTGAAAGCCAGTTGGAATGGTGTGGAGCAGAGCTAGGGGGCAAGCTAAAAATTAAACCATGCAGATGATGGGGCATCCTATATTTTAGGCTACTCCTTAGACCTCCTGCCTTTTGCAGTATAGAGAGTGTCTTAACCACAATTTGCTCATATACTCAGATTGGGACAGGACTTTTTCTTTTACGTCCTTCTCCCCTTCTCTCATTAGGGGTGAGATCCTTCATATGATGTCAGAGGTCCGGAAATGACAAAAGGTAATGGAATGCAGAAGAAACAAGTATGTCAGCTAATCCATTATGTTCTCTGTGATCTTTTTGAAGAAATAACAATGGAATTGTGATTAATTTTAATAAAATGTGTGGATAAGGTATACGTTCTAAGAGACACCATCCATAAAATAGTGTAGTAAACTGAGTGTTGTGATATCTCTCCAAAGAGATCATTTTATTTTCAATTAGCCAGTCCTAAGAGCCCACACTGAAGATTTTGTTTGTATTTAAAGTGAAAAACTTTTAGCCATTGCAGCCATATTTCTTAAGTTTTCCATTATTTAAAGTGTCTCTAATCAATTGTAAAAGCCTGAGTGAAGAAAGAAGCAAAATTATTATTACTATCAATAATAATAATAATAAGCCTACTTTGAACACAGAGATGATAGCCCTGCTAAGTTACAGGCAAGTTACTCTTTAAAAAGTTTTTTTTGTTGTTGTTTTTTTTTCATTAGTTTATTATCTATCCTGGGACCTTATTCTTGATTTTGTCATTTTTAATTGCCAGAATAAAATTGTTTTTTCTCTCTTGAATTATTCCTAGTGTTTAGAAATGCAGGAGAATCTGTAAATATAAAGCAGATTGTGTCTCAATGAAAAATAGGAAAGTACAACTGCACTGTACATAAACTCTTTGGAATTTTAATCCGGATAAAAGTTCTGGGATCTTGCAACTTGAGGTGTATTTCCTCAAAAACTACAAAGATCCCAGAACTTTTTCTGATAAAATACATGTGGAAATTGTGTATGGTTTGTTTCTGGAAAAGAACCAGGGATGGTAGTACACAACATCACTTTAACCATTATTTCTACACAACTGGTGTTTTTTCCCTCACTTTGATTTCTGAATGTAATCCTTTAGCGTAATAATATCTTTCCTCTCTCCTCTCTTATATTTCCTACATATTCATTTAACTTGTTTCATTTCTAAGTCTTGATAGGCTGCCTGGCTTTCTACTTATTTCTGCTGAAAAGCCTGCCTTAAAAGACCATCTTCCTTTCTGTGTTTTCATATCACTCTCCTTCCTTTCATCTTCAAGATCCCAACCATGACCCTAGTCCTACAACCTGAACTCTGCCTTATCATAAAGCCCATCCAATTCAGTTTTCTTTTGTAGTCCCTGGAATTAACCCTTGCAAGTCTTATTACTGGTATCCTCCTGGTAAACCCTGGCACCTGAGGTTACAGCTGAAAAATATTGCCTAGGGGAAAAAAGTCATTCCTGAAATTGTCATATAGCCAGAAGCTTTTGGTTTAGGGCAACACGGACAGACAGAAGAACTATTTTCACCTTGGGCCAGCTAATTCTAATTCAATTACCTCCCACTAGATGTACAGGAATATTTGGTGTAACACCTGCCTTTGTTTTATTTTTCATGGAAAGCAGGCTGATATCTCCTCTTTCAGAGAGGGTTTTTTTTTTTTTTTTTTTTCCCCTCTGCCTTTATCATCATCTCTTTCACTCTTTTGTAGGAAGAAGATGCCCTCCCACCACAGAACAGCAGTCTGGAGACAGGAGAAGAGGCTCTGCTGCAGGCCAACTTGTTCCATTTCCTTTATGTCTTTATGTTGCACTCAAGGTAAATGAAATACGCTTTCTTGCATGAGGAACTATTACCTGGAGTAGAAAATCCCAAAATATTGTCCCTGAATGTAGGCAGATGATACTAATACTTTGGTGTTTGCATCTATGACAATTTGGGAAAAGTCGTCTGTACAACATAGGAATTTGGCATGTGTTTACAACACAATAACATAGTTCTTGCAAGCAGCCAATTCCATTCTGGAAATATAGCTTTTTATCTTCTTTTCTGTCTCTCATGTTAGGTTTTTTCCTAAAGTGATGGTAGCATACATTGAATAATTTTAATTAAAGAGAGAGATTTTCCTCTTCAAATGCAGTTAAACTTTGTTGATTAGGACACTCCTAGTAAGAAAAATACTAAGTCAAGAAAAGACATTGCCCTTTCAAAAGGAATAAGTCATGTGATAAAAGTCAGTGATCATCCAATAGAGCTGATGATAGAGTTGCTTAGCAAAGAAGCCCTAAGAATACTAAAATATGGGCTCCAATACACATATCTTTTCAACTGTTTATGCTAGTTTAGATTTCATAAGTCCCTGGAAGTTTAATGAGTATATTTTGATATCCTTAACAGAGATGAACCGTCATGAAGATTTTGGGTCCAAAGAACGAAAATGAAGCTGGTGAACAGTCTAGAGAATAAGCCTTATGAAGAGCTGCTGAGGGAGCTGTGAGGGAGCCCCTGATTACCAATGACCTATGTATTCCTGTCAGTGTGATCAACAGTCACCTGAAATCAACAACTCACGACTTAATTAAACAGACTTTAGATATAACACTGGAAGATTCTAGGCTACTTGAAAACAACAGAGAGTTAACAGGTGGAAAACAACCCAGTGCCCTTAGCATTCATTGGGGCAAGATCAAATTTAATTTTGGGCTTTGCTGCCACAAAGAAGTACACAAATAACAGAGTTCTTATGAGAAGAGAAGAAGCTGGGATAGTAAGGCAGGGCAGGGAAATCTGGCCTTGCTGTTCCCACACAGATGAAGGGAGAGCAGAGACGGAAAATTCTACTCACTGCATTAGTGGAAGTAGCTGTTCTGACTGCATCAGTAGTGGTTTCTCTAGACACCTTAATATATCCCTCAGCAGCAGCAGCTCTGATTTTCCAGGGGTAAAATACAGACAGAATAAGGATAAGTAACATTATTATGGCCATATACAGAAGTCTTATGTTCTAGGCAGCTACCAGGTTTGGTAATACCTGAAAGGAGCCAAGACCCCGATCAATCTTCAACTGAAAGACCCACGGTAGCATTCATATAATTAGTTTTCCAGGATTTGTTGTTGTTATTGTTGTTGTTTTTAAATCAATAAAACTTTCATGGAACTTCCTCCTGGAACCCTTTCTGGCCAGTACTTCCATTCCCTTTGTAATATAGGGTAGGGATAAGTGGACACAATTACCACTAGGACTTGATAATCCTGCCAACCCCAAAGCGGAATTGTAATATACAGGAACATTATATACCTGTGCCCAAGGTGTCAGAACCACAAAGGGACATTAAGTATCTGTATTCAAGAAATAATTTGAAAACCAATTTCTGATAACTAGACTTCTAAAATAGTTTAAGTTTGGCTACCTGTTTATGCACACACACACACACACACACACACTCTCTCTCTCTATATATATATACATACAGATGTCTATTGTATATATATATATATATTCAGCCAGGAAGCATCTACAACTACATATTTATTTATTTATTTGCGGAGAAGCATGAGAGAAGACCAGAGTTAAGAATGTTCCCTGTCTATAGCTTACTGTGGTGTTGGGGGAAAAATTACTGTTAGAATCAACAACATTTGATTTTTTAAGAAGCTTCAGATTGCCTCACTCTCTGGAGACGGATCTGAGGAGAAATCTGAGGATAAAGGATATTTGATTTGCTTTTTGTTGTGTTTTGATTGCTTGTTTTTTTTTTTTTTTTTTTTTTATTTGCTTATTTGTTTGTTTGTTTGTTTTTGTTTTTATTTTTCACCTGGCTTTGCACTGTTAGTATTTGGGGCAACACTTGTTTTTTGGTTTTCAGTCAAAAAGGGCACAGGACATCTGAGCACTGCTCTTGGTTAGATGGAGTAATTAAATACTGAATAGTGATTTGAATATATGTATGTGATTCTTATCATCATAATGAGAAACAGACTACTGGTGTGAAACCCTATTTTTTACTGCAAAATGGTAACTTCATGATGCGTTTGTGTTTCCTGTCTTTCTATGGGACCCAGACCTTGTTACGTCTGCAGTGTAAGGAATTGGCTTGGAATGGCTCAGTAATGTTTATTATAGTGATCAGGATGTTCAAGAAGGTCCTTTGGGTAGCACTGCCTAGTTTATTAAAACAAACAAACAAACAAGCAAACAAACAAGAAATTCACTGTGGTCCATAAAGTTTTTTTTTTATTATTATTATTTATTTTATTATTTTTTCCTGGAGATCTGTGGTGTGCAGGTTTCCAATGCGTGGTTACTTTGACTTTACTCTGAAATATCCCTTACAAGAACTCCATGGCAATGTTACCTTGAGGAAAACAAATGTCCAAGATCTTAAATCACATGGTATGTTACTGTAGCAGGCAGTGCTGGGCTATGCTGAAAGACAAGAAAGACATCTTTACAGATCTTTTTTATGTTCCAGTGTTTATTTCACTAACCTCATCTGGAAACAAAAGAAAATAAACTCAGGCAACAACATCTGTTGCTCCTGCTGCTCTGAATTAAGCTAACTTAGTTTAATCATTTCACAAAACCAAACACTATTTCTTTATCTTTCCAGGTGTTTTCCTGACTCATAGACACTTCGGTTTGGCTCACTAGTTCTTCTCATAAACTATTCAAACTTATTAATTACCATTAATTCTAGACAACCTTTAATTTCCCTTTTGGCAGAAATAAGTATACAGTCTACTGTGGATGTTCTACTTAAAAAAATAAAAATAAAAATAAAAATAAAAATAAAAATAAAAATAAAAATAAATATAGATTTATATGGACTCCCTGTTCTTGTCTTAAATTTGCTGCACTCACAAGATAAATTGTGCTCAGCCCATGCATTATGTGGGAGGTGGTTGTCTGATGACTTTAATGGAGCAGAAGAATTCCAGGGCTTTAGATGACACTATGGGATGTTTCTTTTTCATAAGAGATGGAAGGAAAGGAAAAGATTACATACTGACCTTGATTTGGGGGAGTACTGTGGGTTGTGTTCTGTCTGTATTATGCCTGAGCATGCCGCTCATCCATCAATCTGTTCAAATCCTATTGAACTCCAGGGTAATGTATAACCTTCTACATTCCCAAACTATCCAGCAGAAACTCACACAAGAGAGACAGAAATCAGTTTCACAGCAGAAAAATGCTAAATGTATAACTTTATTCTGCCAGACAGAGAAATATCTAACTTGTACATAACTGCTTGTAGATATGACTTAAAAGAGTCATAAATGATGGACATAAACATAAATGATGGAATGGTAAAAAATGTAGTTACTTGGTCTGATTCACTGCACTATCCTTATACTAAAAATCACTGTGTTTATACATGATCATCAGATTTGTTAGGAAAAAGGTAAAAAGCAGTGGTATCAGCAATCATTTTTTAACAAAAGTTATTGTTTTCCCCACACTCTTCCTCATGTGCCACAGAGGAATGGTCTTCCCTCCACTGCAACATGCCTTATTTACTTATTAAACTTATTTACTTATTTATTTATTAAAACTTATTAAGTTTTACATTCCGTCCTGCCATATTAGACTACATCTGTATAATTCTATTATTTTATTTTTTAATTGTAAATGTTTATATATATAACTTAGATTAGAGGAAGGCATAGAGAATCTAGCTATAGAGATGTAGTATACATATGCTAGAAAATAAAATATGCTAGTACACACATGCTAGAAAATATTATCTAAAACTAAAAAATGTAATTACATGCATCACTTCTGCTTTGCAAGTACAATACTAGATTTAGTTTTAAACCCTCCTGTTGTTATCTTTTTGTAATTCCATGGCTAAACATGAAAAGAAATTGCATCTTTACCTCCACTTTCAGGAACTTAACAGAATGTTTTGCTAGATGAGAGCAAAGTTTATAAAGTTGAAGGTTGTAAACACAGCCATTATATTTGCTCATTTTCAGAAAATAAGCAAATTAAATTCTATAAAGTTAGAAATAGCATTCTATTTCATGTTATATGTATGTTGTAAGAAACTTTTTATTAAACAGTTGAAAAACCTTCTTGTAATATTATCTAAAGACTGCTTATTATTCTTTCAGAATTATATCCTTTTATCAATCAAAAATATATGCCTTTTTAAACACCTTCTGCTCAAACTGGTTTTGCTTAGTAATTTTTCCAGAATCTTTTTGCAATGCAGCTTTCTGATCAGACATTACACCAGTAAAATATATTCAAAAGAGAAAAAAAATACTGTCGAGACACTAATTATTTTTTAATCAAGTTCAAAATTCTATCAACTTGAAAGCTCTTTGGTAAATGTGCATTTAAATAAAATCATCTCATTAAGTTCTCTGAAATTCCTACTTAATTATATTTAATCTTATCTCTTCCTTAGGTTTTGCACTATGCCCTAATATATATATAGTATTAATAATAAAGAAAAATAAATAAATCACCAGTTTATTCTTCCAGTAATTGAAATAGCTGTTTTGTCTTAACTGAAGTTAACAACAAGTAACGCATTATCAGTACATAAGAGATAAGAACTAAAAGGGAATTCAAATTAAAGATCTATGAAGAATCATAATGAACCTGATACACCTATGGAATTCATGTGTTTTAAACCTTCTCAGAGGAACCTTACTTAGAAGAGCACATATATGTAGATGCAGTTGGAAATATACAACTAAGTATGTTGTGTTCAGTTAGATTATTCTCTCTCTCAGATGATCTGATAGGTTTATCAAAATAACTTTTTCTCAGTATACCTGTTTTATATAGCGAAGTTTTTCTAGTTCCAGTGAGATGTATCCCTTTTCTAGGAAGAAAGAATATAACCTATATCTGTTTGCTTACCCTCACTTTGTTATGTCTTGAGATGTTGTGCTGTAAATGCATTGCAGACAGAGATGATTTATTTTCAAAGCTGTCTATAGCAACCTTGAACATTTTTCTAATATTAATTTCCATTTAGTGCTTCCTCTAATTTTTATGCATGTATTTCAAAACATTAAAAAAAAAAATAATAAACTGAATGTTTGAAACCAAAACTATTTGTTATGTATTTCCTTCCCATTTATGTTGATTTATAGTTTTTCCTCTCTCCCTCTCTCTCTCTCTCTCTCTCTCTCTCTCTCTCTCTCTCTCTCCCCCTCTCTTTCTCCCTCTCATCTGATATCTGCTGTGGAACCAATACTGCATCACAAAAGTGATTGGGAGTAGCAGTGACTGCAGTAAATGAATCATTACTGTCCATCCATCCATTACCATTACATCCCTAGGGCACTGACCATATCGTTTTGCCTGCTCATAGTTTGCCATCCAGTTTAATGGCAATACATTAAAAGGCAATGGATGAACATACTAATAACTAATGATAAAAGATATAAGTATGACATGCTTTATGGGTAAAGCATAAATAAATGACAGAAAATGGCTATCATACCATTTTAAATGGATCTTGATCTTAGACTGGGTTTTAAGGACACTTACAGCTTTCAGCTAACTACATCAGGAGCATTGTCTCTTATTTCAGGAAGAATTTCAGGCTTCAAGTGTAAATTAGATCACCGAGTTAGATGGATTAGAATCCATCTCATGATAATTGTGTGGACATTACTTTAAAAAATATAATTGATAACATGCACTCAGTGGCTTTTTTGACAGTGAACAAAAGACTGTTCAAACCAGATCATACTAAAGATCAGTCTGGCTTGTATAGTGCTAGGAGCTAATAAAGGGCATTAAAATCAATAGGAACTTCCATGGTCATTCTGAAAAACATCCGAACACCAAACAAAGCTAGTCAGATCTTACTCTTCATATAAAGATCTGATAAAATGATTTGTAAAATAAAATAATTCATTCACAACTAGCAATAATAAATATTAAACTTTTTTTTTCTTGGGATTTTGTCCTTTTCTTTCTTAAATTCTTAGACTATAGTTTCTTATAACTGAGCAGTATTTTCATTGCTGCAGCTAACTCAGTATTGATAACAAATGCTGGTTTTTAAATATTTAACACCTTCTACAGTCCTGTAATGGGCATATTGAGCAGCAAAGACTTCAGCATATATCTGCATGGGGATAAGATATTCCTACTTTTTATTTTCTTTCTTTCGGTTACTCATACATGTGAAGATCTTCCATGTTGTTAGTCTTGGGTTCTTTACCTAGGACTAGTTGCTTGAATAATGAAACTAAATTGAGATGATCAATCAAGACAGTAGAGAACAAAGCTGCAATTCAGAGGGACCTTGAATAACTGTAGAGATGGATGTATAGAAACCTCGTAAATTTTGTAGCTATCTTCATTTGTAGTTTATCAGATGACAGGTTTATCAACTGGCTTAGAGTTCCAATTTTTGAAAACATTTGAGATAATATTACACACTTTTTATAAAATAAAATAATATTAAAATATAACTAGCCTGGTTCTTCAACAATAGTTATTTTTTAACTCACTCAAATCATTGGGTATTCTCAGAGTTTTGCTCAAAGTGAAATTGTCAACTATGTTCCTTGAAGTTCATATCGGCAAATGGTATATTTCTTTGTTCTAATTATTACATTGCTTACACAGAAATGTCAACCTGTAATATGCCAATTATTTATGAGAAGTATTAAAAATATTGTTGCTTTATTTGATTTTATCTTTAACAAAATTATGTTAGAGGCAAGCTTTTCTAATAAGGCTGGTCAAAATTTTTCTGTTGAAACTAATTTTGATGAAGAATTAGATTCTCATCAAATGACTGATTTGTCTGTTCTTGTGCAACTTTCAAATACTTTCTTTCAATATCTAAAATAGTTTGGCTTAAAATATTTATATTCTAAAGTGATGCAGAAGAAGCTCATGGAAATTTGAATCCTGAGACACTGATTTGCTATTCTATTCTAAGAAGCCATAATCTCCAGGAAATTATTTTCCAGGAAGCATGACTTGTAGGTCTGACTGTAGGTCTGACTGCCACATTCAGACTAGAAATGCATCAAGGAGGTTTTATTCTAACCAGAAAAATCACAATGTGAGGATAAGAGCCATGTAAACTAAAATTCACCTAACACGTGGTATTCTGATTCCCAGTTACATTTTATTTTGGGAACTTTGTTGGAAACTTAAAATAGGAAAAAGAAACAGGTTTATATATATATATCTATCTTGTGGTTTTACAGGGAAAAATAGCACTTTTAACTTGCTTTATATTCTTACATATATATTGTAGATATGTCATATGTCAATATGGTAATGTCATATCCTTTGTATTAGTGACCTCATTTCTTCCTTTAGAATAGCTTTATGTGAGCTGATCTGTGTCATTCTTTAGTGGCAAACAGTATAGGCCTTAAATACAGGATAGAAGTACAAATAGAATCTAGAGCTCAGTAAAATATCTTGTGAAGTTAAAAATAATAATGATAGTAATAATAATAAGAAAAAGGTAGCCAGAGTTAAAATAGAACATATATGTTTTGCATATCATGTGACATATATCACCATCACATGATGACCAGTCTGACTTCTACATATGCTACTTTTGAAACATTATTTATTCCAGTTATGAGTTCTATGACATAGATACCCTGAGATACCCAGAACAAGAGTCTTTATTGGAACATAGATCTCATTTGCCGTGTAAGCAGATGTTGCTATCTAAGAGTCACCCAACCAAATCTTTGTTGTTGAATAGGGAGATTTATGATTTCAGTTTCATTGCATAACCAGGTGATGAGCCCTGTCCAAAAATTAAATATAAGGACTTTTCACAGACATAGGCCAGATGCTCCACAGAAGTTCATATGCTGGAACAGAAAACAACTGACCAGGATATTATTGCTGCTGTAATTCACCACCCACACTGTAATTGCTTGTGAGACTATAACCCACATGTTCGGTCCTGTGGCAGTTTAATTTTTAAATCTAAAGAAGGGAAAGAATAGATCAGTAAAGGCAAGAATTGAACTGGCTGAAATTTTTTATTTCTCAGTGCAAATCAACTATGTGACATTAGAAAAGGTATGCTCTCATATAAGGGCATGTGGACCTATTCATGTGAGTAAACACTCTTGTCTGTATAAGCTTCTCTGGAAACCTCACGGTCCATGCAAAAACTGTATTCTAGACATTTAAATGGAGACAGTTTTGTGTCTGAATTCCAAAGCCTTCCGATAAAAATTGTAGTAATCTGAAAAGTGGTCAAGAAAGTGTACTTACTTGTTTCTGATAACAATCAAACAGGGCTATATTGTGATTATTAGCTAATGTGTCACTCCCTGAACACCAGTGGGAGAAATTCTGCACAGATCTGAATGGAAGGTAATTTGCCCCTTAATGCTCACAGTATGTTAGTTTCTTCTGTACAGTGTGTGAGTTTTGTTGTCCTGTTTCTAGAGCAATGTCAAGACTCCCAATTCTTTTTTCAAAGTAGCTTCCAAATGAATCTGAAGACGTCCTTATAAAAGTGATATAAAGTCCATTAAGAATTAGTGAATTGAGGTAACAGCTGATTTGTACAAAAGTACTTATGAAGTACTCATGTTATACTGCAATTTTTGTTTTGGATAGTTTAGAAGACAGGAGCTAATTTAACTATTTCTCCTTCATGCCACAGCTAAATTCGTATATACATATATTGGCAATACCAAATGGAAAAAATCTAGAAGGAGCTAAATTTGAAAAGGATATATATCATATGCTTAGAAAAACATTAAAATAGTTTCCGTTTCTGCATGTTTGTAATAACAGATAAGAAGGTAAGACGATTATTATTTTTTTTTCATGTGGAAAAATGGCTGATAAAAATTCAGTGCTGGGTTGAATGTCCTTCACATACTATCATTGAACAGATGCTGATTTTTCAATTTACAGGTCTGTTAAGAATTCATGACAAAGCTAAATCATACATGAGAATTTTTTTTTCCTTCAGCTTCTCAGTTTGTTGTGATATGGTTTTGTGGGTTTTTTTTTTGTTTGTTTGTTTTTTTTTAATTTATAATAATCTACCAGAAAGGAACATTTGCCTTTAATAGAATCATAGAATGGTTTGGATTAGAAGGGACATAGAGTTCATCTAGTTCCAACTCCCGTGCCAAGGGCAGGGACGCCTCCCACTAGACCAGGTTGCTCAAAGCCCCATCCAACCTGACCTTCAACACTTCCAGGGATGGAGCATACACAACTTTTCTGGGCAACCTATTCCAGTGCTTCACCACCCTCATATTAAAGATGTTTTTCCAAATATCTAACCTAAATCTATCCTCTTTTTGTTTAAAGCTATTCCCCTTGTCCTATCACTATACTCCCTGACAAAGAGTCCCTCTCCTGGTTTCGTTTAGGTACTAGAAGGCTGCTATAAAGTCTCCCCAGAGCCTTCTCTTCTCCAGGCTGAACAACCCTGACTTCCTCAGCCTGTCTTCATAGGAGAGGTGCTCCAGACCTATGATCATCCTTGTGGCCCTCCTCTGGACTTGCTGTAATAGGTCTATGTCTTTCTTATATTGGGGGTCCCAGAGCACAGTACTCCACACTGGGTCTCACAAGAGCAGAGTAGAGAGGGAGAATCACTTCCTTCAACCTACTCGCCACGCTTCTTTTGATGCAGCACAGGATACAGTTGGCTTTCTGGGCTGCAAGCACACATTGCCAGCTCATGTTGAGCTTCTTGTCAACCAGCACCCCCAAGTCTTTCCCTCAGCGATGCTCTCAATCTATTCTCCACACAGCCTTTCTTTCATGCTTGGGATTTCCCCTTCCCAGATGCAGGACCATGCACTTGGTCTTGTTGAACCTCATACACAGTCCCACCTCTCAAGCATGTCTAGGTACCTCTGGAAGGGGTCACTTCCTTCCAGAGCATCGACCACACCACACAGCTTGGTGTCATCAGAAAACTTGCTGAGTGTACACTCAATCCTACTGTCCATAAAGTCATAGAATGGTTTGGATTGGAAGGGACCTTAAAGATCATCTAATTCCAGCCCCCCTGCCATTGGCAACAATGCCTTCCACTAGAATTTGACTTCCATGTGGACAACAAAGATGTTAAACAGTGCTACTCCCAGTATAAACACCTGAGGAACTAGACTAGAGGTAAATCTCTTACAGAATGAGGCAAAGACACCATTGAGTACCTCAGTCTTCTCCATATCCCTTCAGAACAAAGGGGAATGGTTTTAAACTAAAAGAGAGGAGATTTAGATTAGAGGTTAGAAGGAAAATCTTCATTTATAGGGTGGTGAGGCACTGGAACAGGTTGCCCAGAGAGGCTGTGGATGCCCCATCGCTGGAGGTGTTCAAGACCAGGTTGGATGAGGCTCTGGACAACCTGATCTAGTGAGTGATATCCATGTTCATGGTGTGTGTGTGTGTGTGTGTGTGTGTGAAACTAGATGATCTTTAAGGTCTCTTCCTACCCAAATCATTTTATGATTCTGTAATTCAGTGACCTCTGGTAACCAGGTCTCAATTTCCTTCCCAAAAGTACCCACAATTTCCTTAGTCCTCCTTTTACCACTGTTGTACCTATAGAAGCCTTTCTTGTTGTCCTTGATGTCCCTGGGCAAATTTAATTCTGATAGGGTTTTAGCTTTCCTACCCTGATCACCGACTGCTCGGATGATTTCTCTTTATTCCTCTTGGGATGTCTGCTCGTGTTTCCACCTTCTCTAAGACTCCTTTTTCTGCTTCAGTTTTATCCAGGAGCTCCTTATTCAACCATGCAGGCCTCCTGGTGTTTTTGCCTGACTTCTTCTTTGTTGGCATGCATCTCTCCTGAGCTTGGAGGAGGTCATCTTTGAATATTAACCAGCTTTCTTGGGCCCCTCTTCCGTCCAGGGCTTTGCTCCACGGTACTCTATAAAGGAGATCCCTGAAGAGGCCAAAGTCTGTTCTCAAAGTCCAGGATAGTGAGCTTGCTGCTCCCTCCTTGCTGCCATCAGGATCTTAAACTGCACCATTTCATGGTCACTGCAGCCAAGGCTGCCCTTGAGCTTCACATTCACTACCAATCCATCTTTTTTGGTGAGTATGAGGTCCAGCATAACATCTTTCTTCACTGGCTTCTCTATTACATGAAGAAGGAAGTCGTCATCAACGCATTCCAGGAACCTCTTCTATTGCCTGTGCCCTGCTGTGCTGTCCCTGCAACAGATATTGGTGTGGTTGAAGCCACCCATGAGGACAAGGTCTTGTGAACATGAGGCTGTTTCTATCTGTCTATAGAGGGCTTCATCTTCTCAGTCTTTCTGATCAGGTGGCCTGCATCAGACCCCACTATAATGTCATCTATCCCCGCTGTCCCTTTAATCTTGACCCATAAGTCCTCTGTCAGCTTCTCATTCATCTCCAAGCAGAGCACCATGCGCTCCAGATGCTCATTGACACAAAGGGTGACACCCCCTCTTCATCTTCCCTACCTGTCCTTCGTAAAGAGCCTGTATCCTTCCATTCCAACAATCTAGTCATGGGAGCTGTCACTCCACATCTGCATAATACCAATGAGGTCATAGCTCCTGCTGCACATTCCTCCTTACCTCATATTTTGATTTTCCACACAAGATTGTTTTTCATTATGAAAAAAATGTGGATTTCATATGGAAGAAATATTACTGACTTCCTTTTGGAGCTTCTCATTAGTTCTAAGGCAGGAAACTCTGGAAAACTGGAGAGTTAAAAAATAATTTATATTAGTATTTATTATCCAGGGTTTAGTATATCATTCATTGGAACTCTAAAGGCAAATTATTAGCTTCATTCCTGCCCCAAATTTCTGATTGTTCTTACCCAGAATTCATAACAGCTATTTTTCTCAGGCCAAAAATCTCAGCATCACATCATTATCTGTTATTAAAATCAGCTTTATAAAATTGTTTTCACATGAAGAAAGATGTAGATCAATGAATACAGAAAATATTGTAATGAGAGCACTTGAAAGTAGACAGTGCTTTTTATACTAACATTAAGTTATTTTACCACGCAACACAGAGTGAAATTCTGAAGCATGAATGAACTGTGAGGAGTAAATAAAAACGTTAGTTTGAATCACAGTAGGTAAGCAAGTTAATATATTTTCTTATGCTGAAAGGGAAGTACTGGCGTCAATTACCAGCAAGGTGCCATTTCATGAAAGCAGTCCCTGGTAGGCTGAATAGAACGATTATAGTCTGCATGGTTTTGTTCTTTCTTCCTGGTTGTTTGTTAAACCTCTTATCATAGGACAGGTAGCCTGGGATTCTTCAGAGTGGGAGAATATTCCAGTAAACATTCCAAGACAGAATAAATGATATAACTTCTTGGATTGTGCTAGAAGTTATCATATATAAAATACTACTACCAAATAAGTAGTACTGGATCTAACGTTTCAGTGACAATTCTGTTTTATGTATTGTACTTCAGAAGTCCTCCAGGTATCCCAAGATCAGAACTATAAGAGAAGTGTGTTCCTCTTGGTATCAAAAAAAAAAAGAAAAAAAAAAAAAAGGTTGCAGTAAGTCTTGAGTGATAATATTTTTGAAAGGTCTATTACTGTCAAGGGAATCTAGAAGTGTTTAGGGGCTCTAAATATGTTATTTTTAGAAAATTTCTACTCACTCTACTATATACTCTCTTCTAATACCTATGAGAACTGTGTAATTATACAGCAGATTCATAAAGTACATTTGACATTTGATTATGAAAGAATGTCAGATTACTGTGCTGCAAAACACAAAATTTAAGTGAATTGCAACTGGAAAAGTTAAAAAGGGCTGCAATACCAAATTATGTAAAGACAACAAAAGGTGTTTAATTCCACTTTTTTATTGCCTTTGTCTGAGTAACAGTTACATGACAGTAACACCTGTAATGTAGCAAGAACAACGAAGAAAGCAATTATTTATTGATGTAATGGTATTCTAGCTGATGCATGTGATTGATATTTGCTTACACAAATATACATACTAAAATGTGTAGTGATATGAGGACAATGAAGAATGCCTTGTGGTATGCAGTTGTTTTATTATTTTTGTCTTTTGCCTTTTGACTAAGAGAAAGACTTGTACACAATCAGAGACCTTCAGAAACTCTTTATAAACTTAGAGCCATGTGATTTCCTTGACCTATGCAGAGAAATCCCACCAATATCAGTGAAAATTTCATATGACAAATCAGGGTGATATTGACGTATATTCCACAGGAAAGTACAGACAAAGCCAAACAATAATAATAATAGCCTTAAGATTATTCCTCTATATTTCTATTACTATGTTGCGTTCTGGGTGTTTTTTAAGCCACAAGAGAAAAGACACTGAGGGCTCTGTGAATCTCTATTTTTAGGTAAATTTTGGTAAGGCAGGGGACAACAGTTGATAAATAAGGTATAAAAATTTTTGTACTTGCTAAGAGACAAAGACCTTGGGCTGCTATATGCTAAGAAAAGTGGTCATGAGTGGTCATCAAATACATGGATCAACAGTATCCTAGCTGGAAAAGATTTTACTGTATCCATATGCATGACTTTGTAAACATTGCATCTCATCTCCTTTTTTTTTATTTTTTATTTTTTTTTTTTTTCCTTTTAAATGTGTGTTTCTCTTGAAATTATGTAGTCATTTTTATCCGGGGCATAAATTACAAAAGTTTGTAATATGAAGGGTTGAGTTCTGAAAGTTTTTTGTTTGTTTGTTTGTTTTTTTAAAAAAAGGCCAGTTTGTAAGAGGATTCAAATCTGTCATCTTCTTTTCACTTGCAAGCTGTTTTCGTGCTGAAGAACTTGAATGAAAGCAGTGACAAATTCTTAATTTGAGCACACAGATGCTGTTTGTGTATGACATTTTCTTTTTGTCCACGTAAGTCATCAAATGTAAAAACAATATGCACATGCAGACTTTTTTATATATGCCTGAATAAAGTTGTGCACATGCAAAATAAGTTCTAATAAATAAACTTGATCTAAGGGTATAAATTGTAGGTTCCTTTAGAACCCAGTTAATGTAAAATTCCCACTTTAAAAAATTCTGATTACTTTTATCAGAAAAAAAACAGAACAAAAACTTAAAGCTGAGTCATATAGTCCCTCTCGAGAAAGGAATATCTAGTAGTAGAAATATCAGTTAACTCCTAGAAGACAAGACATATAATTAATTCCAGTTTAAAAGCTAAGGAGCACCTCTCAGTTTAATGCCCAGTAGCAATGGTGTTTCCCCAAAACACACTGCAAGATGTGTTCAATAGTAAAACGTTAAAAGGCTCAGGACAGAGTCCCCATGCTCTGGGATATTCAAGAGAGCGACAGGCTTCATCCTACTGGTGATTTACCATCGCGTGGGGTGGCCTCAGTGCAAGGCTGCAGTAATGTAGTCATGAATCAGGATGGGTGTTTAGCATTAATAAAGCTCTCATGAACTTTCTGCAGGTGGCATAAAGTCTCAGACAATGCTTGGCCAGTTACAGGTTTCTTTCCCAAAAACTTGCTTTCCCAGATGTGCACCACCTCATCAACAGTCTGCCTGCATGCTGGGGCAGGGTTCCTGTCTGCCTTCTCACGCTGCAGGCACCATTTCTCCCTTGCTGCTGTTGCCTGCCCAATGTGCCACCACCACCCACAGATTCAGCTTTATGATATAGGCAGGACGTATTGTTAAATGAGAGAAGGATTTGAGCTGGGTTTTATTAACTGGGAAAAGCTGGAGGCAGTTCTTAGTTACATATTATTGTATAACATGATGCAGTGGTCTAATATCCGTCACAATCAAAAGCTAATGCAAATTCATCAGGCACTGTAATATCAGCACTAATAATCAATGTTAAATTACGATGTATAACCTTGGTAGCATCCATAAAGAAATGAAGAGGCCTGAAATGTCATATTCATTTTTATTAGAGCAGTGTTGGATCTGGGGAGGAAGGCTCGTCACTATAAAGAAACTACAGTAAAATTCTGCTCAACTTTGCTGGAAAGCTTGTTGTTAATTACACTGTCATATGCTGAAATGAGACTGTAGAGTAGTTAGCTGCTTTCCTTGACAAAATGAGAACTCTGTTTCTTATGAGACCAGATTTGAAATAAATTACATAAATAAAGTGGTAAAAACTCCTTCGATATTTTAAACCTCCCATCCCCCCCAATATTTCCCTTGTAGTTATTTTCTATCGACAAATTAATTAAAAGTACAGCAAGCCCAGTATATTTTTGAAAGTTGTCTCTCCCACACTCTGCACTTGTTTAGAATGCAGATGTTGTGGAAGTGAACAAAGGCACTTGAATATAAAATTGTTTGACTGTATGTGTAGGGTGATTAATAGAGACTAGAGAGGGCAGTGGTGCCCTGTGCAGTGCTGTATATCATCGTGGTTTAAACTCAGGGTAATGGGCTGTAATTTTTTAAAATATATTATATGCACTTAATAGTGATTAATATTAATAATTACATATTATATATATTATACATATATATATAATACGTAATGCATATTAGATAGACAGATAGATAAATAGATAGACAGACAGACAGACATTCCTTCTTTTCTTGGCCTGCCAGTTGCTCTGGCCGCCTTTCTTTTGTATTTTCAATACCACAATGTAGCATGCTATGAATTATGGACTATCTCTGATCATCCTTGTTATGCATATGTTATCCACGCTAAATTAGAAAACAGGAAGAAACAGAGGGCAGCTGGTGCTTGCCCTTTACTATAATCTCCTAATAATCTGTTTTATCTAGACTGCTCTTGAATTCTAGTAGTAATAATGATTCAACCATTTCTCCCCTGACAAATTATTCCATTATCTAACCTTTTGGACATTTCTGCCTAATGTGTACTTTTAATATTTAAGTTTTGAATTTCATACCATTATTTCAGCTATAATGTTAAATGTGAAAGCCATCTTCTATCAATTAACAACCATCTGGGAGAGATGAAGTTCAGAAATGAAGCAAAGTGCTGTACAATAGTGAATGATGAAGGAAGAAAAAAACAATAAAATAAAATGAGCTTTTTGCAAGTCCTTTCTGGGATAGACAGGTAGTGACCTCTTCAACTATTTAAAGAGTCTCTTTTTCTTCACTCAGTAAGATGCAGAATTCACCTTTGTCAGTCCTAAATATGTCATCTTCACGTCTTTTGGGCTGTAAAAAATAGCAAAGAAACACATAAACATTTGGAATTATAGAAGTGGTTGCCTCCTGTTTCCTGAGACACTCAGTGTTAATTTTCTAGATTTTCTTGAGAACACTAATGATTCACGACATTCCTGTTTAAAAAAGGAAAGAACAGAATGAAAGAAAGAACATCAGGGAACATCATAACCAGCGTCTGGCTTTTACCTGTCTGCAAATGTGGGAGGTATCCCATGAGACACATGCTGCTAGGAAAAGTCTAGCCCTAGGATGACCTAAAAATCTACTCCTTCACACAAGAAGCTGAATTTTAATGGTTACATTTGTACCCTGCACTTAACCCCAAACCCTACAAAAGAAAACAATAGAAGTGCAGACATAGCAGAGCAACATAGTGTTATTCTGTTCCTGAATGGACAAGATAATAATAAAAAAGAAAAAACTTCCTGACAGCAGAAACTTTGTTTTTCATTACAAAAGTATTGTAATCCTTTTCAGCTGTGAGGAAGTCCTCCTCCAATTTCATGCTACTGTAGTGTCCATAACAAAAAGAAATGTATGTTACCAACATAGATTAAATTGCTGTTGATTGAATATTACACCAAGGAGAGAGCTTAGTAGATAGTTCTGGCCTAAATTCTGAGTTTCTTGCCTTCAATCAATTTTGTATTTATTTATTTATTTATTTTTGTTTTTAGTGTCCTTTCCCAACCCTGCCCCTGCCCCCTCCCCCCCCAAAAAAAGCCACAAAAAAAAAACCCACAACACTACTATGTGTTACTACACTTCTTACCCATTAGAGAAGAATATTCAGTTAATTCTTTCAGTGTGACTTCTTATTTATTTTTATTAATCACAGGAAAAGACAAAGAAAATATTTTTATTTATTTTAAGTAATATGCACCTTTGAAAATATTCAATTCCTTCATGCCAGCGTATGACAGTAATGTCTCTTAAACTGCATACTGTTGACCATAAAGGATTTTGGAAAGTAATCAGAGTAGTCAAGAACCCAAATGCACTGGAAGAATTTACCAGCACAGTGGACCTTGACATTTCATTTGATGAATATAGCTCACTTTGCATGACCCACGCTTGTAACTCTTTCTCATTTTGGGCACTGAATAGTTCCTCATACAAGTACAATTACTCCCAATTTGCATATATGAATGAGAATTCAAATACTGTACAAGTATTCAAATACTGTACAAGAGAATTCAAATACTGTACAAGTATTTGAATTCATTCTTAAAGTTAGTTTTTATTCAACTCTAATTTCTCTTGAAAACATCATGTATTAGACTTCAGTCACTGTAGATTTAGTGACTATATATATATATTTATTTTTTTAAAATGAGAATTTCTATCTAAACTAATGTTTTAGGCAATCTGTGCAACCCTTTATAAATGAACATTTTCCTCATACTGTTGAATAAATCAACTTTTTTTTTTTTTTCCTAGTGAAACAGACTAAACCACTGTCTTGGAATTCAGTAAGAAATCTCTCTTCTTTTGAGAGTTTGTTTCTTTATTGTCAATAACTTCAGAGAAATCACTTGCTTACTTGCTGCTAATAGTAAAGGTTCAGATGGATTCAAGAGAATTATATAGCCATTAAAAAAAAAAAAAAGATTGCCACAGAGCTCTTAGGATGAAGAGCATCCTTCACACCCAGCCAGTAACCTTTGTTACTGAGGTAAGACCACTGAAGGTAGCCTTTCGTCAGTAATTGCTCTTTCCAAATAATTACTTTTTGCAGAGGTTCACAACCTCACAACACCTATTCCTTGAGGCATTGCTTGAAAATACCCTTTCCCAGAGGGACCTGCAATAGTATAAAGTTAAAAGCTAAAAAAAAAAAAAAAAAAAAAAAAATACAAACAACAACCCCCCCCAAAAAAAACAAAACTAAACTAAACTAAACTAAACCAACCAACCAACCAACCAACCAAAAACAAACAGAAAACAAAAACAAAAAGCACCTTGTACACTGGATTGTATATCATTCCTTTCAGAGAATAAACAAATAAGTTCTCTTCTGCCCAATTTAGAAGAGTAAATTCTGATTCCATTTACCCTCAACTGCACTGCTGGGAGTCAGGGAAAGCAAGGCATTCACCTCATGCACAATTGATTTTACCTTTGCACATTGCCTTACTTTTTATCTCTGCCCTGGCTCTCTCACAGGAATATGTTGTAAACCTACCCACACGTGTTGAAAAAAACGGTACCAGTAGTATTAACAATATTCTAATTTACTTGTTATTTGGAAACTACAGTTTTACTCCCTAAAAAGGTGACCTATTTCATTTATATTTTTGCAGTTTGCTTTTTGCCTTTGAACCTTTATTTTAGTAAGATCAATATAACTTTGTTTCCCTTTCAACAACTTATCTGGATGTTGGATTTTATTCTACGATCTTGTGCATACTCTCATTATCTCAGTTTCTGTCAAAATAAATATAGGTGAACAGTGCCAGATGCAAAGAAAAAAAAACTTCTGTTTTTAATGGAAGAACTGTCAACAGGTTTCAGTCAGGACTGTAGTCTCCTGTTATTTAAATGAGACCTTGTTCTCATATTGCCAAGTGTTTTATTTTTATCTTCCTCCCAACCCTCCCCATCATGTTACTGTTTCTACACAAGTAAAGCTTCCTACATAAATCAATGTTAGCAAAGTTTGTATCTGTAGTATTTTGTCTGAAGAGTATGATACTGAAGATAATATTTGTCTCAGTTAATTTTAAAACTGGAGTTTACCAGTGCACATGCAGTTGCCTACAATGTAGATGTCAGTATCTGAGACACATCAGGCAAATTTTGTTCCTTGTCCATACAGTCTCCCTGCAAGACACCATTACAATGATAAAAATAATAATAATAAAAAAAAATCTCAAACTGAGATCTATAGCAATTTATGTACGGATTTGGGGATTTGGTAGTTTTTGTGATATTGTCCTGTGTTTCTCTCTGCTCTTTCGGAAGCTATTACCTTTGCCTGCTAAGAAAGGAGTTCTGTCCCCAGGTACATCTCTCTCCTATCCTATATGATGTGGCTTGTAAACAAACACCTAACTTGTTTTATGGGTAAGTCGTCCAGATAACAAGACAAAGGAAGAGAAGACCCTGCCTTACCTAGTATGCAGGACTGTAATGTTCCTGAGCTTTTTCAGTCTGTTTGTTTCTTCCACTCCATCCACTCTCTTCAGAGAAGATTGCTATGTAGAGGGCACATTCACATTTTGAAGTAACAGATTTACGTCTATAAAGCCTAACAGAGTGTTGGGAACCAAACATGGGCCTCGATACCATATATATATAGAGAGAGAGATTGCTTCCATCAGTCCACATAGAACAAGCCCCTCTTCTGGCAGGTTTTTCTTGAACAGAGTTGTTTGAAATGTCCAAAGAAAGAGCCAGGGAAAGACTGAACACTTAAATGTT
Source organism: Anser cygnoides (assembly GCF_040182565.1). NCBI lineage: Eukaryota > Metazoa > Chordata > Aves > Anseriformes > Anatidae > Anser > Anser cygnoides. The sequence goes on from NC_089873.1 coordinate 176,702,899, forward strand.
GCTCAGGGTCACTCCCTGGCTCCCTTTATTGACCCATATTGTGGAAAACCCTGGTCCCACCATTTAAAAATGTGCCTCCAAATGCCATCTATCAATATTCTGAGCCTGCTCCCCCTGTTTTCAATGAATGCAGTATACATTTAAATGTATAGATTACATATATACATTCATGCATGTAGTATTAATATATATCCTGGATTAATAAATTGACACTTGAATAGGAGAGGGCTCCTCTTAGTTTATAAGCAACCCAAATATATTGCTGAACATCCTAGTAATAGGAGAGGTGACCTTCTCTTTGTCAGAGCTAAAATTTCAATGAAGAAGCTTCTAGAAACATGAAAATGGCAGTTCTACTTCTGTTCAGAGTCACTCTACTAAAAATGCAATCAGGAGAGCTGTTGTCCCTCACTTGACTAAAGGTTCCCTGCTTTGCTGTGAAGTGACTTGAGTGTTGCTAGACTACAAGAGGATTATATACACCAAATATTTATATTATGAATATATATATATGAATATATATATATGAATATATATATATGAATATATATATATTTATATATGAATATATTATTCAGTGCTTCTCACTTAGTTTTAGTGCACTTGTAATCATTCCAGTCCAAAAATACCTTCTTGTAACCAATGTTATGTCTTGCTATGGACAATAGTTTGTCTTGCCTCCTTGACTTGTTTTTAAAAATGACTAATTGTTCTGTCACATCTGCAGCGTGGATACATGAGACAGATATCCCATAGCTATAGTATGTACCTATTTCAATAATAATCTTCTTCACTTATCTTTGTGTAATTTCAAGTTTTTGTTTTGTTTTGTTTTGTTTTTTATGTTTGGTATGGTTTGGTTGATTATTATTATTTTTTTGAATTATACAATTCATTATTTCCTCAGGCCTAATAACAGTTGAACAATCTCAAAGTTTTAAACTGTGATTCACAATAGATCATTGTAAAATCCAAGACCAATTAAAGGCAACACAAGTGTGATAACACATTGTTGTGGTTTAACCCGGCTGGCAGCTAAACACCACACAGCCGTTCACTCACCCTCCCCCCTCCCTCTCTGGGATGGGGGAGAGAAACGGGAAAGTGAAGCCGGTGAGTTGAGATAAAGACAGTTTATTAAGACAGGAATATAATAATAACAATAATAATAATAATAGTGATAATGATAATAGTATTAATAATAATAATGTGTAAGAAAACAAGTGATGCACAATGCAATTGCTCACCACCCGCTGACCGATGCCCAGCCTATTCCCGAGCAGCCGGCCCCCCCACCCCGGCCAGCCACCCCTATATATTGTTTAGCATGACGTCAGATGGTATGGAATACCCCTTTGGCCAGTTTGGGTCAGCTGTCCTGGGTCTGTCCCCTCCCAGCTCCTGCTGCACCCCCAGCCTGCTCGCTGGCAGGACAGAGCGAGAAGCCGAAAAGTCCTTGGCCTGGTGTAAACACTGCTCTGCAACAATTAAAACATCAGCATGTTATCAGCGCTCTTCTCACCCTAATCCAAAACATAGCACCCTACCAGCTACTATGAGGGAAAATTAACTCTGTCCTAGCTGGAACCAGGACACACATTTATCTCCAAAAGTTTGTCATGATCCATAAACGAAGTTGACAAATGTGTAATGGAATATATGAAAGCAGTAGGGGGTACAAATGAGTTTAAACTTATTAAAATGTTACTTTTTAAAATAAATAAATAAATAGATAAATAAATAAATAAATAAATAAATAAAAGAGCATCTAGAAAACATCTTGATTGGCAGTTGACAAAGTGTGAAGAAGCAGAAGCATTAATATAATCTTCCTCCCTACACAGTTTAACAGCTGAATCTTGGATAACACATCTAGTAAATCAAAACACATCTAGTAAGTTAAAAGTTGGAAAGCATATGTAATATTTTAAGGTATGTTACAGGGAGTGGGATTCATTTCACTTGTTTCAGAGGCCTAATTTTGAATTATTTATCCTAGACTCTCTTCAAAGAGAATAAGCATCTTCAGACTGCATTTCATTACATACTCAAATAGACTTCTAAAAATGACCATCTGAATTACTTTCAGGTTACCTAAAAAATAAATAAATAAATAAAAATGAGGAAATCATGTTTTTCCTACTGTCTGGACTGTAAAATAAGCCAGTAAGCAGAGTGTCTAAAAGGAAGTCTGTAGAAATGTCTGCATCTAGGGTAGGACAGAGTTACAAATTGCAGGAATAGAGAAAAAAGGGTTTTTAAGAACCACCACAGGAAATATACAGATGAAAATATTTTAAGAAAAAAAGTGGTGTTCCAACTATAAGAAAAATCAACTATAAGAAAAATGGGAAATTTTGAGAGAATGTGTTTTATTTTTTAAGCCTGCCCAGAGAGGTGGTGATTCAATCCAAACTAATAGATAGAAAATATGCTACTTGCAGAAAGCACATTGAGTTAGCAGATTGACAATATACTAATGTGACTGATGTATCCATTTTAATTTTTTTTTTTTTTTTTTTGCTTAACCACTGTTTATGGAAGGTGTGTTTTCTGTTCTGCTCTGATATTTTGAAAAGGCATTCTTGAGCAACAGCAAGAATTACTGCTTGCTTTTTCTGTCTTGTTCAAGTGTAAGATGACAGGAGAGAGAGAAAACCGTGCTAGCCTTAACAGGACATTAACATGTTATGCTAGTTACCCTGTTATAATTTCCATTCAAATGTAACATTGCTTTAGTGATTCATATTCCAGGTGGACTTTTAAGTTCTAACCAAAGCCTGTAACCAAAGATTCTCACTGATAGACTGCTCTGTTTTTAATGTGCCTACATACATACATACATACATACATAAATAAATAAATAAATAAATAAATAAATACTGACGCCTGAACGTGTCATCTTGGAAGCAGTCAATTCTGTAAATTTTTCCTTTTTCCTTTTTTTTAATACTCTCCACTACTGTGTGGAAATTAACACCAGAGATTATGCATTATCAGAATAGAGATAGATACATATGTTACTTTTTCAGGTTGACGCTAGCGGGTACAGATAGTTCTTTCTGCTTAAGTGCCTATACGAGCATAGCAAAGTGGAACTTCAAGCATAATTTCTCCTGCAGTACAGTAGTGCCATATGTATATAAATTCCAGAGTGGAACTTCTCAAAATGCACTGTACTGAGGGCTCCTTTGATTTATTGACAATTACCCCCTGTATGCTCCTAAATCTCAGCCTTTATGACTTAGTATGGAAGCCTTCTTGTTTATATCTGTACTGAGTATTATCTTGGTCTTCATTAAATCTCATCTCACAAAATTACTGCAACCAATGTGCCAGATCATCTAGATACATAGGCATTTATTTGTGCTCTAGCATTTGTTTGTGCTTTACGCCACTTGCCAGAGGGTTAGGCTTGCAATATTTTAGAACACGGTTAGGTCTGAATATGCTAATTAATTCAGCACTGAATCTTGATGGACCATGCTTTTTTTTTTTTTTTTTTTTTTTTTTTTTTTCCTGGATTTTAGCTCTCTTTAAATAAATAGTAAACATGAACTTGTTTAAAGAAAAACAAAAGAAATAGCCTTTTCAGAATTGTTTATAGAAAAATCTCCTACAAAATCAGGCAAAAACCCTAGAAGATGGCTTCAAATCTTCAAGTGTATCATGTTGGTAAAATTTTGTGGGTATATTATAGCTTTAGTTAATTTTTATACAGTATTGAACTTAACAGTATTTCGCTTAAATCATTGTGTCTTTGAGTACCTGCAATTGCTGGTTTCTTTTCCATATAAACCCATAAAATTTATCCAGAGGTGAGTTTAAACCCTCCCCACCTTTCTTATTTTTCTCTGGTAAGGAAATACATCTTATTAAAGGCAATGTTGTTAGTATATAATACGTATTTTAGGTGAGATGGTAAGAGCTGTCTTGCTTCTCATAGGAAAGAGCGTATTTTGTAAGTAACCTAGATCAGAAAGAAGGGAAGGCAAGCAGTTTTAGATATATATCCTGAAAGTAGAACTGGTACAGACATATGTCTAAAAAGCAGTCTAGTTTTTCCTTGCTATGTCCTCAGTGTGAAATGGGGAATGATGTATATGAATATGGAGTCCCAGGCTGGTAATTCTACAATGTGCATCATCACAGGAAAAGGGGTAACGGCTTTAAGTTAAAAGAGGGTAGATTTAGATTAGTTACAGTAATAAATCTTTTACTATGAGGGTGGTGAGGCACTGGAACAAGTTGCTCAGAGAAGTTGTCGATACCCCATCCCCAGAAGTATTTAAGGCCAGGTTGGACAGTGCTTTGAGCAATGTGGTCTAGTGGAAAGTGTTCTTCCCCTGGCAAGGAGGCTGGAACTAGATGATCTTTAAGGTCCCTTCCAATCCAAACCATTCTATGATTCTTTGATTCTATAACCATGTGGTGAGCATCACCATCTGATATATTGATGTCCAGCTTCAGCCTAGACCCAGTAGCACTGAGGCTTAATAGATGTGACGTGGAGTCATGATAGAGTTCGGCAGTGTTAATATGGCATGGTCCCTTTTGACAGAGCATATTTGTTTGGTTCAAGTGAATTCAAGTTAGAAGAGCTAGAGTATAATCTAACAGACCTTGGTGTTGATCTGTACAGAGCAACTACCAAAAATCTCTGCTAGACCATCATTTGTCATACTTCATTTTAGACACATGGCATATGTAACTAGAGTCTTATCTTAAAAGCTAGCTTCACTGCATGTGCCAATTCAGTGTTTTTATCCCCAGTGCTTGTTTGAATAGCACCTACTACTGAACAACTATGTTTTCCTTCAGCAACTGATAAATGATGTTTTTCATATTTTTATTTTTTTTGGCAGTGCTGCTGCATAAAGTGTGGGCCAACAAGAGTATGGAAAAAGGTCAGTGAAATAATTTAGCAAATGTAATTGCAACATCCAGAATTAAATATTTTATTCATAATCTCTGGAGTGCTATAAAACATGAGATTTTTCTGCCAATACATTAAATTTGTACATATACATGTATATATAACCACATATGTTGAGTAATTGCAGTGCATAAACATGAATAAAATTTATATTTCATATAGTTATATACTCTTTGAAAGGTGTTTTTTTTTTTTTTCTTTTTATAGTTTAATCAAGTTTTTACTCTACTTTCTTCCCAGCTTTCAAACCTTTTTGTCTCTTTTGGAAGCCCAAGATTAATTAGTTGATTCTCTCTTCTTCTTTTCTAATTCCATCTACAGTTCAGAGGCACGTAAAACCACAAAGCAAGATAAGAACCAATAAATGGAATAATTAATTCAATGCACTGAAACTAATTTTAATTTATATTTCTCAAAGGTTCTCACTAGGGAATGGAGAAGCTGGAGTTCTAGGGACTGAAGTGCTCCAGTTCTGGTCGTTTTGAATATGTTGTGGGGAAGAATTGTTCTTGTAAAATTGGAACTTGCAACAGCTGAATTCAGAAGGGAAATTATCAACTGAAAATGTTTAAAAATGAGCAAGAAATAAGAAAAAAATGAAAAACATTTAAATTACAACCTGCTTTCATTAATCAAACCTATTTTGTTTACCTCACAAGGTACACAAAACTCAGTGAAGTATCTAAATCTGTTGGATAGGTGAAGTCAGAGGTTGGACTATCATATGCATTCATTTCATTCAAAGAAGTTAAGCATGTTGGATGGGTACTAATGAAAATACTGGCTTTTCAGAAAAGAGAGCGGGGAAATATTAAGGAATGTGGATTTTTTTCTCTCTCTCTTTTTGAAAGAACATCAGAGATCTTCTAGTTCTGTTAAATCTGATAGATTCACTGACTCATAGCATAGTTAAGGTCGAAAGGCAACTCTGGAGAACATCAAGTTCAACTATTTGCTCAAAGGAAGGACAGCTCCAACAACAGGTTGCAGGCAACAGGTTGCCCAGGATCATGATCGGTTGGGGCTTTGAGCATGTCCAAGGATTGAAAGACCTCTGCAGCCTGTTGCCTTGCTTAATCAACTTCACAGTAGATTTTTTTTTTTCTGTTTAAATGGAATTTCCTGTGTTCTCATTCTAATACAGGCCCACTGTCTCTAGCCTTCTGTCTTCTTTGCAGTCACACTCCAACATTTCATCAAGCATTTATAAGGCCATTAAGATTTATAAGGCCATTTAAGGCCCAGTAAGATTCCCTTAAGATTCCTCTTCTCCTGGTTGAATAGTCCCAGCTCTCACAGCCTCTCCTCATACTTAAGAGGATCATGCCCCTTAATCATCTTTGTGAATCTTTCCTGGAGTCTCTTCAGTATGTCCCTATCTGTCTTGTGCTGGGGAGCTCAGAACTGGACACAGCATTCCAGATGAGTGCCACTATTGCTGAGTAGGGTGGACGGATCATCTCCTCCAACCTGCTGGTGATATCCTTCCTCATACAGTTCAGAAGGCTGTTGGACTTCCTTGTTGTGATATTACACTGTTAGCTCAATGCCAGCTTGTCTACTGGGATCCTGAGAGCCTTTTCTGCAGTGTCACTTTCCAGTCAGTCAGCACCCAGTCTCTACTGGTTCATCAGGTCATTCATCGTGACTTGACATTTCCCTTTCTTGAATTTTACGAGGTAGTAGCAACACAAGGATCTGACATATTAACCATTCTTGCCCAGTTTTGTGTGATCTCAAAACTTGCTGAGGGTACAATCTGCCACATTGCCAAGGAGATCTGAAAGTGGTGCAGGAGATGTTCTCCTGGTGACAGAAGTTATGAACTCCGAGCCTTTGCCGTTCTGGAAGTCTCCTTTTCCTAAGCTGATAAGTCCAGACCCTGACTACCCCATCCTTCAGTGCAGTTGTGGGATCAGTCTTTTGTATCTTTAAGTATTACAAAGAAGATCCTGTGAAACTCAGTCTCATCACCTGCTCCATCTGCTGACCTCCTCACACTGTTCCTTTACTTGACAAGGCATGGTCATGTCCTGCAGGTGAGGAACCCATCATCTCTGGCACTGGGATCACTGAGAGACTCCAGGCACCTCTGTAGCCTCAGGCCTGCAGAGCCGCACCCATCCTTGGAAGATTGAACTAGGTCAAGGTCTTTGATACGCTGGGGTAGTTGTTCCAGTGGATGCTGGGGACTGTGCTCTGTGGCATGTTACTACTGTTGCTGAGCATTTGTACACTGTCCTCAGCAGAGTTTCTGGTCTGCTGTCAACGTGTCCTGCTGCTAGAGCAAGCTAGAAGTCACATCCTCTCTAGCTATCACCTCGCAGCAGCAGCAGGCACTCTGAAGTTCGTTAAAGAGATCCCATAATCCCAGAAGATTTTATTTGTGTTTGGGACCTACCTGTATGTTCTAAAACCTCTGCTGAATACAGAACCCCCTCACAAGGACTGTCCTACTGCTCTTGTCCTACTGCTTCTTCTTCTTATCGCTAAATGGATCCCAAATCCTTGAAAAACCACTCGGTTCAGTAAGAAGACTGATATGCTCATGATTCCATAAGAGATTAGGACCAAGGAAACAAGCATTATAATGGCAAATCTGAATTTGAGGTACGTTTTCTGAGAAATTATTTTTTTCCTTCCATCCTTAGTGTACCTTTTGCTTCCTAGCTCCAACAGATCTAACAAAGAGTAAGTACAGGATTAATTTTTAGTCTGCGTTTAGATTATATAGTTTCATTCCTGAAACCTGAGCTCATACATATTTCTTTGTCCCCTTCTTAAACAGTCTTAATTATTTCTATTTTAACACTTAATATTATCTTACATATGGGATAGATGCTATATTTTTTCACCCTTTCCTGTGATACAAATTTGTATCCAGGTCTTAATATTTGCGCTTTGATATGATTACAGGGAAAACTCATTTTTGTTCAGTGTTTTATTTCATGAAATATATTTAAATATACACATCCTTTAAACACAAATAAGCACTCTGTAAAGAACCCCACTAACATGCCAGCAAGTGAAAATCTTTAATTACTGGAATAATCAAAATTTCCTTTAATGTTGCCTGGTCTAATTTCCAATTAAATCACAGTACATTATAAATGCCATGGAAGTGACAGCATAAAAAAGCAAATAAAAGGTTCAAAATGAGGTTCCATATCTAATAAACAACTGTGACAAAAGTTCTACAATACAAAACTTCATAGTAATTATTCCATTGCATATAACAAAGTAACTTCTGGAGCATAAAACTAACAAATATTATGTGTTGATAGTTCAAGCACAGTATGTTTTTAAAATGCTATCAAACAACAGCAAGCTATTCCAGAAAACACAGCCTCATCCAATAGCTTTATGCAAAATACAGACACTTACCAAGTCTTAAATTCTACTACAAAGTACCATAACATATTCCTAGGCTTCATGTTATGTTCTAAAATTGCAACTAAAAATCCCTAATAAATGAACAAATATAAAAAAATAAAAAATAAATAAATAAATCCTAGTTTGCCTACTAGGTGCTTCTGAGACAATTTTTAGAACTGTTAAAATAATACCATTTCAAGATTTTCCTCTTTTGATTAATCTTTTCACATTTGAATGGGTACTTTACATTTGATCTTTCTCGACAAGAACATCCTGATGAATCAAGATTTTTCCATTTGTCTGTTCAACAATACTAGTATATTTTTGGTGCCCCTTGGCACAAAAACTAATTAGTATACAGAGAAGCTGTGTTCATTGGAGTTAAAAAATAAATAAATAGAGTTATTCTCTGGAAAAAAACTCTTTGGACGTTGTTGTAGGGAAAAAAAAAAGTGGGTAAAGGGTGAGGACTTCACCACAAAAATGAAATATTTTCTTATGTTCTGCGGAATCCTGAAGGATTATTTTGATGATAACTGTTTATTGTTTCTTTTGCTGCTGGGTTGACATAGTGGAGTGCTTTCTCCAGACACTGAATTGAGCTTCAGGTCTCTTATTCATGCCTTTTTGAATAAAAAGAAAAAGAAATGGAGGAAAGTTGCACTAATAGAGACGGTACTTTCCTTCACAGAATATATTTACATGTGATATACATTGATTGTGTAACATGCATAATTTTGCAGCTGCAGTATATTTAACTTGTAGCTGGGTCTGTTCTTTATGACATACAAAGCTGTTACTCCACAGCTTAGCAAGTGTAAATATGCTAGTGTAATCACATTAGTATGTTCAAAGTCATTTAATGTTCTGTGTAAACAGATAACTGTTGAATTGTTCAGGAAGTATGGGAGATTTCATATAATGATTGAGCAGTACGTTAGAATAGCAATGACCATAAGACACCAAATTTCTACACTAAATTTCAATCTTCCATATGCATTGAAATTCATATTGAAGTTTTCCAGTGAAAACTAGGAAATATTTCATATTTGTGTGTGAAGTCTAGACATGAAACTACAAAATCTTGGAGGTCAAGTTCTGATTTTATTGCATTCTTTGAATTCTCTATGTTTAGTTTGTGGATAACAATCCTATCTATCCATCAGTACTTTCTGTTTTTCCTAAGAGGTTATGGCTACAAACATGAACACAGAAATTTGTCCACCTGATATGCCATTATGTCTCAAACTCCTACTCAAAATTGCAGAAGTATTTCTTTCTCTCAAATTGC